>NW_018406858.1:620083-634585 GCF_002113885.1 Mizuhopecten yessoensis
GGGGGGGTGGGGGAAGTGCTCAAAATGTCAAAACCTGCCAGTACCGTCGATATAGACTTGTACCGTTCTTGCAATGTTTGAGTTTGCCTCATTATTTAAATCTATATCACCCTTTAGAATTAGGTCTAATGACATATCTCCTGGATACCATGCTAAATTCTGCAATAAGGAAAGGCGTCGGATGTGGTATTTAGGGCATGTGAAGAAGAAGTGATACGAGTCCTCGCACGTGTGTCCACATTCACATTGTGCTGAAAAATTAAGATTAGCCCTAAAAAGATCATAATTGAGAGTACTTGCCCTGTTTCTTAATCTACAATGAAGAATATTTAGCCTACGCGGACCAAAATTGAGAAAGCATGGATTACATTTAGTTATTACATTATTCAACTTATGTATATTTGATTTGAACGACTTCAGAGTTTGGGAGTTACTTATGGTTGTGTCTAATTTATTCCAAAGATCAACAGTTGAAGGAAAGAAAGAGTTGCGCATAGTTTGGAGTCTATACCGTTGCTGCCGCAATTGCTGAGAATTTCTTAAATTATAATGAGTCAGATCTCCAATATTTTGAGGTAGGATATTACATAAGTATGAGGGTGCAGTGCCATGTTTTATAGTATAAAGGAGGGACAGTTTTCTGATTTCTCTTCGTTTTGACAATGGTAGCCACCCAATTTCTGCATATAACAATTCGTTTTTTGTGTACATTGGTAATCCTGTGACAATACGGGCCGCATCTAGTTGTAGTTTTTCAAGATTATTTGAATTGATAGCACCACAGTTATCCCATACCTCACAGCCATACTCTAATATTGGTCTAATATATGTTAAATACAATTTCTCTAAGTTATCCCTATTAAGTATAAATTTCAATTTGCGAAGTGTTGCTGTGTATTTTGATACTTTCTTGATAATTTCATCTATATGTTTGGACCACTTGGCATCACTACTTAGTAATACACCTAGGTGCTTATGTTGATCGGTTATTTCAATAGGGATGTTATTGAACGTAAACAGAGGTTGATAGGGTAGATTTGAAAAGGATACTAACATAATTTCCGTCTTCTTAGGATTGAACGACATTAGCCAATCTTTTGACCATTTTTCTAGAGTTTGTAAGTCGTTGTTTACNGTCTTATATTGGAACCAAATATGACTCACATATCAAGACAAGCTCTAACTAGAAAAATGTTGTGTATATATATATATATATTTGTCTATTAAGGAGGTGTGTGTGTAAAGTAGTGACATCGGTAGTGTGTCGAATCAGTAATGTAATGGTCATGAGTTCGCCCCACACAGGTAGTTTTTTATTTTTTATTTTTACTTATTTTTTATTATTATTATATTATTTCTTTTGTAAGTAATATTATTACTAGTATATCTACATCCTAAACAAATAGTACTCTTTGCATTAAGACCATAATTAATATATTTATATTGCTGTGCGTACGTATATGGCGGACGACGTTATAGCGAACTATTATGTAACGTCATAGTTTATGACATCAATACTTCAAATAAACAGTCTGAAGAATCTCCTAGAAGAGATGAAAGTACTAAAGACTCGTTGTTAAGATTTTTTCTTTATATAGTGCTAGGATTCTGGGAAGATGGACTACTTTTACAGTAAACCTTAATGGAACTGAAACAGTACTTAATGACTCAGATATTGAGACATCAAAGCAACAAAGTTGAATCGATATAATTCTACATCAGAAAGCATGTGACTGAATTTAAACCTAGGCGTGTATGTTATCTTTCTTAATTGAAAACAACAGGGATGAAGCTCTTCCGGACAATGACGTCACAACTCAAATGCCCACCCTCAAATTCCCAGGTAGGCGATCGTTTGGCATACAATTCATCCGATTCCAAGGCGAGGTAATGGGCCGCGGTTTGGAATTCATAATAAGTCACTTACTCTGTGACGTGCCCGTGTCCACATATAACCGATAGAGGTACGGCCCGTCCAAACAGTTCTATATACGGTGTCATCGAGTTCACCGTTATCTACAGCTGGACACTGATACTCAACCGAGTTTACTCAGGAGGATGGTTTAGAGGTCACAGACGTATATCGTATATTACTACAAAATTATCACAATACGATATGCATTCTGTAGCATTCGTGGTCATTTTAGCTGTTGTTGGACGGTGTACTCCTGCTCCTCGAACAGAAGGTAAGACGACGAATTACCTACTTAACAAAACCGTGATTAAAAAAGATATAAAATTTCAAAGCGAAGCGGTGTTAGTGAGGAGAAAAAATAAGACGACGATTTATGTAAACATTGAATTTACTTCCTATTAGTTCTCATTTAACTTCATAAAACATTTGAAAACAAGTCGACAAAAAGGTAGCAAAATAAAGCAAAATATCAACAGAAAGAAAACAGTTGTACTAAATAATATTGTTTGCTGTTTGAGTTTTCTGCTTAAAAGATGAAGAAAGGAAACAAAGGGAATTTTCACTAAAAGTAATAATTTATATGATGCGTTGGGAATGTCACCACTTCTTCGCCATCTCCTGTGATATGTTTTTGTTCTGGATAGTTGTAAAGGCTATTTAAACTCGCTATAGATAGCTGTTGTTATACAATTGTCCACGTTTATATCTCCAGTGTAGTTATAAATATGATAGTATGACCTTCGTATAAGTCAACCTTCTCTTTGTGTTAGTATATATTTCAGTGATATTTTGCTATGTTATAAAAGGTACATGTCATAAACCATCTCGTATGGTAATGAACTAATCAAGCATTTCACATAGATAAGAACAAAACTTCCTATACCATTGTAACCCAAACATTAAATGATCACGAATTTTCTATAGATTATTCCAAATGAGGTGTGCGTTAGCGCATGACTTCACTTTCGGTATTTTATAGGAGGTCATCACGCCTTCCTTTTTTGTTGGTGTCCTTGGTTCTTAATTTTCTTGATTTTTTTTTTTGTTTATCGATACGTTGTGATTATGCGGTATACTTTCTTTCGAAAGAAGAATATATATTACTGATAATGCATAACTGGGTTGTTCATTGCTGGAAAAGACATATTTTACAAGATATGGGTTTTTATTAAAATCTGTTGATATCAAAAGCAAGGAACTGTTTTTGCATGTTTTGCTTTACAAGCATTACATTTCCTATTAACATTGGAGGTACACATAACATACACAAAACATCAGGATTCATACTACGAAAATCACGTACCAGATATAATAGCATACCAAAGTAAGACTGTATGTACGCTTCAGTGTGTGTCATCGACTGATAAAAGGAACGAAAAGGGTCGCTTTACTCCTAATTGTAGAATTTTGACCTACGCATCTATAAACTACACTGTTTTAACAATTCAAAAATATAAAGCTACACTTTACAAGATATTCAATGAAACAATATAGGGGAGGATGTGTTAAAATTAATGGCATCAAACACTCGATAACGATATCAACAAAGGGAAATATGACCACAAAAACACATTGGATGTTAAAATAAATCTGTTAAGCGAAACGTCGTGATTAAGATACGTACATATACAAAGTGAATAGCAAAGTCGCTTACATCAAGAACGGTGAAAGCTTAGTTTGAATGTTGGATATATATTAGAATTGTTTTCACAATTACTTAGATCTGGGGGCTTTTAGTGATACAAGTTTATTTAGTAATAATCGTTTACAAAGATATTTATTATCCAACTTTATGCTAAAAATAAGTAGTAATATAAGTTTATATAATCACTTTTAATGTATGTTATGATACGTTTTCGATTCGTAGTTCATTCAAAGATAATTTGGAGTTCACACTCCATAAACCTCAACAGAACAGGAATCAATCCTTATATAACAGCTGTCACATGATAAAAGAACGAAGTTGAAATAAGTGTGACATGTTAGAATACCATCAGAGATTTATAACGTAGGAACTACTTCGGATATCCCGTTCTTTTTTTTCTTATTAAATGAGTTGTGTACCTTTATGCGAATAGTCAGTGACATTTTTGTTTTGACTGCCCTTTCAATACGATGAGTGTACTAGCACACCAGTAGGATAAAGTTAAGACAGTGACCCGCATTCGGTGAGAGATAAGACACTCACGCTAAATTTCAAGTTCATTCATTTACTCGAGCCAAATGCTCATCAGACATTTGCATTAAGCTAAACAAAATGTATTCGTTCATCGCCATATGTGCCCTGCTCACTATTACAATTATACGGTAAAGAAACTATCTTCATATAGTTGTTGTATTGCCAAATAACTGTTTTATGCGTCATGGCAATTCCATTGTATTAATTTTATTGTCATGCTAACATTTCCTTAATCCACAAATGGAAAAAGAATAACAACAAAAAAAGAAAAAAAAGTTTAGACCAGTAGAAGTTTTTTTTTAAATGATTAAATCATCATTTATTAATTTATTAAAGCCTGTTTTGAATATACATTTACGTACCAGTGCGTTTTAGTTTAAACGAATAATTCAAGACGGTTAGATGGTATAGCGTACCTATAATTTAGATAGTAATCTCGTACGGCGTACTTTTATTCGGTAAGCATTTGATGTAATAACGATCCATTATATACCAACATCTGACGTTGTTTTTGGCGTTACTTTCAGCGTGGAACCGGGTACGATTGGTAGGCGGGGACAGATACAGCGGTCGACTAGAGGTCAAGGTGACGGGGGTGTGGGGCACGATTTGTAACAAGGGATGGACCAATGCGAATGCACGCGTTGCATGTAGACACCTCGGATTTTCTGGAACGGTCAACTCACTTTTACACGTAAATAATTTAGGCATAACATATCATTTTTCATATTTTAACGGAGTTTATTGACAAAATTTTACAATATGAATAAGACTGGACGGCATCCGCAAGAAACAATATTTAGAATAAAGTCTAATATTATATAATGACTTCTGCTCGGATTCAAAAGGCAGCGATTAATTCTTTAATGTGCGTTAACCTTTCAGAGTGACCAATATGACTTAGGAACTGACCACACACACCCCGTGCGATTGTCCTGCAGTGGATCAGAGACAGACCTCGGCCGATGTACCAGAACCGTGGGTAAGCCACCGTTATTCTATAAATAATTACTTTGAAAAGTTTTTTTACTTTAAGTGCCCATTTTTTACATCATTGTCTAATTCATAGAAATACAACAAATCATGGACTATATTGTCTGTTTGTTATTGAAACAACTTACAAGTGCATTACATTAAGCAAGTAAACAAAAGTGTTTCTTTCGTGGCATAAAGTCAAGCCACACTTATAATTAAAATAGCAGATTTTATTTTACTTACTGCCGTTTTTGCAGATATCACCTGTTCACATAATGATGTCGTGGGTATCGAGTGCCAGATTCCCCGACCTATCAGATCATCAGGTTAGTGCCACCAAATAAACTAAAATATTAGGTCATATACTGGGGTATTGAACTAATACAAACGAGATTTGTTAATTGTGTTACCTTATAATGAACAGAGAACTATAGAAATTGTAGGAGTCTTTTTACTGCATATTCCAATCTCGGAGCAATTAACCTGTGTTCCGTAATGCTATTCAGTCTGTTGTGTAACTCTATAACATGACACATATCAATGCTCTTTCGTTACATTTTTGTAGTGTTTACCCGCTGCGGTCCGCGGCAGTTCCGGTGTCCTGCATCCAACAAATGCATCCCGTCCCGCTGGCGGTGTAACTACGTAGACGACTGCGGGGATGGCGAGGACGAGAACAGATGTGAACGTGAGTGTACTTCAGCAGTCTATAGAAAAATTGTGGGAGCTTATTACGGGTGCATATATACCGAAGTGTCGGGAGCTACCAACTAGAACATTATTTATCTATTACCATAATTTTGTTGTTGTAAATTCAGATCTGTTTGTATTAATTGCACGATAAATTGTTACACTCAGCAAATACGTCGGATAAGGTTCAATTTCAAAAAAGAGGTTGTACATGTCGGAGGTCATACCCCGTTGACTATATTCAGATGGACACCACTTAAAAAAAATTGTCATCTGCCATTTCAGCGAAGACCAACATACCAATGGTTGCAGATCCGTTCCGCCTAGTCGGTGGGCGTGGGCCATGGGAGGGGAGGCTTGAGGTCATGTACGCTAGCCTTTGGGGCACAGTGTGTGATGATGGGTTTGACGTCACAGCGGCTGACATTGTGTGTCGAGATCTCGGATACGAGTGAGTAGTGAGCATTTCTCCCTCTGTGGACATAGATATCATAGCAATAAAGGTATTTTAGTGATGTTTTTGATCTCAATTCTACTCGATTCCTGTTCCCTGGAGCTTTTGAAATCATAACATAATCTTATAGTTTTAAAAAAGTAACAAAAACATTTGGTAAATTATGCTTTTAAGAAAAAGTACCAATTGTGTCAACACATGTAATTCGCGGTGCAAAAAATGGACAACTCTGCCAACTATCAAAATCGCCGACTTTTATAATTATTTCTTCGACTAAAGCATTTAGCACTAATGATGCAAATTTAGGAACATTGTGACTATTATCGTTAATTTACCGCTCGTTTGAATTGACTGTATTTCTACAATGGAGCTGTTAAATGATATTTCGATAAGCGCACTACGTTGTATTATACTTGGACATTTATCATTGATGTTTACATTACTACTGAACACCCAATTGTTCTACCTTTGCCACACTCATTAATGCATTTAACGATATGAACCAGTGCTGGTTCATGACGATATTAAATATAACAAAATAGATCTGTTACATCCATTGAAACACTTGGGGTCTTCTTTTTTCATTCTTGCATCCACTTTCCTTACGATGGTGTCATCATAAGACCCTGGCTGTTGCAATGTATTTTAACCCTAACTGAAAATGCAACGCGTATTTTGTAATATAGAAACCCATGCTGTACTTTTTTTAATAGGGGCGCCCGATCTGTGCATAATTTCGGAGCAGGCCGGGGACAAATCTGGCTGGACGAGGTCAACTGTATCGGGAACGAAACTTCATTGACAGAATGTCGGAGAAACAAGTAGGTAAAATACATCTTTGTGTTAAGATCTTGTACTTCGTATTTTCAACTTTAATCGTATATATATTTCAAACAGTTTCACGATTAGGAGGCGTTTTCTTGCATACTAGACCGATAAATCCGCATTTCCTGCGGTGCTGGAAAATTCTATCCGACTCACGGGTCTGTATCGCATACACGTTCAGACTGGCGGGTGAATTAAAGTGACCTTTCGGGGTCACGCTATTGTTCGTGACGTCATTTTATGAAGTTTTTGGGTCAGTCAGGGTCATTGATGTAATAAACAATTGCCATCTGCGGTTCATATGAAAATGAGAAATGGACGGACAGTTTACAACTTTATTAGAGAAGTTTTTCCGGGTTTTAGTTAATAAGCAAGAAATATAATCTATCCCTAATGTGAGGTATGGATAAGGTCATTCAAACCCTCGGGATACAATATTGAGCAGAAGCCTCGGGTCTCCTGCTCAATATTGTATCAATACCTCACATCAGTGATGGATTCTATTAATATTGCGTGGTGTTTTGATTCAGAGCAAATGAATCTTTTACAGTATTGCCGTACATGATTGTCAGCATAGCGAAGATGTTGGTGTCATCTGCTACCCACACAAACGTAAGTAGACATAATCTTTCCAGAGTCTATCCAAAATATATGGCGTTATTTATCTCTTGTCATATCATCTTTTCTTGTTTAAATTCAACATTTTCCTATTTCTAGTAAGTTTGTCATGCCTGGATTTCTGATAAATGAGATTTCTGCTAGGACATTGCTTAATAACTAAGATTTCTAAGCAGGAAGATACACTGTAGTCGGAAGCATGTCGTGGACAGAGTACGATCAAAATGTGGTAAAATATATCGAAAATGTTAACATGTATATGTATTTGTTAGATTGTGGCATACAGAACATTCCTGTCGTGTCACGAAAGATTGTTGGTGGTCAAGCAGCCAATTCTGGGAGCTGGCCATGGCAAGCATCAATTCGAATGACGCTTCCGAATGGACATTCTGATCATTTCTGTGGAGGGACTCTTATACACGAGGAATGGGTGGTCACCGCGGCCCACTGCTTCGACACGTACGTTCGATAAGGAAATAATAACCATACAGACAGAAATCAAATACATTCTGCTTTCTCTTATATACTAAATGTTATGAATCTTTTTCATTAGTCAGATTGCAATGATTTTTTTTTTATTATTGCGTCGTAAAAAGCTTGCTTATTTGAAATTAGTATTATAAATCATGTCAATTCCAATCTCAATGCTACCAGTATTTTCATGAACGTTTGAGACTTAAGATGGCGCGCAAAGGAGATATTTATGAAACGGTTCAAAATTCAATTTGCACTGCTCGCTACGACAGACATGACGGTTTTTTTCGCGTTTTTCTTATTTCGTTTGCTAATCCGGCATAAAATGACATACATGTAGGTTGACTATGCAAATGTAATTTAAGTTCTAGTAAAGATATCTTTTGACAATCATGTTGAATTAAAATATGTTGCTCAATAAACTCTTCTAAAGTGAAAAAAATAATCTTTGCTTATCATCTTTGAAATGATATGTACACATATATGAACAAATGGTAGAAGGAGACGCGAGGAAGTCTAGCATCAATATGAAGTCAAGGATATTGTAGGTATTGATTATATGGACGACTAAAAAACAAAGTAAATATAGTTTGCATGCAAACAATTGTTGTCGAACAGGTGAACAAGCCAATCTTCACTGTCTTCAATGTCATAACACTACACATTTCGCCCCAATAACCTTTTCATATGCGCCATTTTCTTGACCATTGAAAAACTTCTGTTTATTGTAGACTCCATAGCTTGGATGAAGTGCGTGTTATTTTGGGAGACTATCGTTTGTCTGTAACCGAAAAACATGAACAGACTTTTCAGATCCGGAGTATCGCGGTTCACGAAGACTATCATCAGGGCCATCGTGAACACGACATAGCGATCATCCGTCTGATGGGCGTGGCCAATCTAACCAACACTCACGTCAACAGGGCGTGTCTACCGCGTAATCGAACCATGCGGTTCGAATCCGGCTACATGTGTTATGCAACAGGGTGGGGAGACACTGAAGGTGAGTGGTGTGTATATGGTTGAGTTAAAAAAAACATTCAGTATATGTCACGTCAAAATATTCTTAAATTACCTGAAATGGTTGGTAAATTATGCAATTTCTTTAGATAGCATGTGTGATATTTTCTGGACGCCTGAATAACATGTATCATTATAGTCTTCACAATACTATGGTGCTCTAACCTTACCAGTTAAAGAAGAAACAAACTTTTTTGGCGAGGTTAAACCTCTGAATGTCTGTGTTTGGTAGGTACAGGTGATCAGGATGTTCTGAGACAGGTCCGACTACCACTCTATAGTGATGCTGCCTGTCGCCAGTTCTACGGTTCGCGGGTGTCGAGTAACATGCTATGTGCCGGGTACGACTTCGGTGGCAAAGATAGCTGTAGGGTGAGTGTCAGCTTCAGTACCCGTTCGCAGACTGAGTGGGTATTCTTAAGCAAAGCATGTGTTTCGAGAATAGTTAGAAAAAGCTAAGGAATTAGTATAGATATTCAGGCGGCGTAATAGTAGGTTTAAAATGATTCAAGGTTAGGAACGGTAGGATTAAAGATATTGTGTTTATAAACTACATGTGTACAACTGTAAATGACGTGAGTATTACCAATGACAAATACGTAATGGATTCGTACAAAAAGAGTTCGCACAAGGTACATGTATCTTATTGTATTAATACAAACAAGTACAAGAAGTGACAACATAGATAATGTATTCATGAGGTAGGTAATGTTCTGTTCAGTTAAAGGCCAGTATTTTTCTATCATGTGTTGTGTATTTCCTTATGTTTAAGCGTTATGTTTCCAGGGAGATTCTGGGGGTCCTCTTGTCTGTAAGGAAGCTGGTCGCCGTAAGTGGACGCTGGTCGGTGTGACGTCATGGGGTGAAGGGTGCGCGAGTGTAGGGCACCCTGGAGTATACACGCGTACTCAGAAATACCTGAGATGGATCAGGGAGTTTGTGAAAGGGGACAGGAAGACCCGTACCTACAGAAGATGATCGTCTCATTACCTGTTTAAAAGTTTAGACATTGTAATTTAGGACTGTTACCTTTCCATATGAATCTCATTTACGTTTGTACGCTGTTGACTGCCATGTCACATGTGAAATAATCACTGATTATTGTTTAAGAGTGTATGTTTTTTGTGTGTTTTAATATATCAAAGTAACCCTGAAAATAAATAAAATGTTCTTGATGCAATATACTTTGGATTTATTTGAGTAAAATAAATGCACGAAATATATTTCCTCGTCGAGTAACAAAACGCACTACAACATTAATAGAGAAAGACAAAATAGGCACTCGCAATCGCCCATGAAAGACTACATTACATGTAGGAACCAAGGACACACCAGGAAATGTATATAATAAACCCTCATGGAACAGAAGCTCCGGAATAGTTAGCATTTCCTGTACCGCATATGGCACCAGTCATAATACACCCCGTCAAATACGGCAAACTATACTGCTGTGTGGAAAAGGTTGCCACTAAGGATAAGATTTGAATATATGGCATTCCAATAATCAATCGTTTAGTATAATGCTAAAAGCAAACGTGTTTAAATGTAAAAAATCAGATATGCTAGATTGAAGCACGTACTTCTGTGCTTTACGAATATCGATATCGAGGAGCTTGCATCAGTATATTAACGCTAACTGTTTGTTCTTTCAAGATAATAGCAGTGCACTATGACTAGAAAACAAAAAATGCGTCCATTGTTTCGGACAGTTGTATACAACAGTCTCGGAGACTGTGTTGTATATGTGTTGGGACACTCGCTGTGTTTGTTCTGGGTGTATAGCGTTATAGGGACGATAACAGTTTACAGTTATATAGTATAGGGATGATGGTGAGATACCGTTACTGATTATAAACGGGGGTGGACTTGACTAAAACTGATGGTGGTGAAGCTTGTATCTGACGATTTAGATGATATGTATAAAAGCAGTGAAGGGTGATTTGGATAAAAACACCAACTAGAAGAATTTTGCATTTAGGCACACAGGTATGATATTTGAATTCTATATCGGTGTTTGTTGCTACAAACTGTATTACAGTGCATAATGTCACTCGTCTTTCTATGATTACTATGATGAACGATATGATTTGTACTGATAAACAAGTGGCCTGGTATGTTGAGCAGTGTGTATTGAGCTTGGTGGTTACCCTTCCATACAGATATCTCACATGCGTTCATAGCTACAGCATACTATAGCCTATATAGGTACATTCATATTGGGGTCTAATATTAGAAGAATGTCATATTAACGGAAGTTTAATGTTGTAATAATTTTGTTGAGTTTGAAATAATGATCAGGAATTTCAGTATATATATAACGGCTTATATAATGGCTTAAGATATACAATGAATTATAAATCTACATTGACGTACAAAGTGATATCGCTCGTTCTGATGATAACAAAAAAATAGCAGGAATACTTTGGACTTTGGAAAATTTCCACACACACATTTATTTAAGATATGACTAGAAATAAATAATTTGACCGATAACAAAGTGGAACGTAAACAAAACGAACCTACAACACCACACACAGAGATAAACCAGTAAACTGCGACTTATTCTAGTAAGGCGACCAGACTTAAATTACTTAATATTCTTTCATTTATTATGAATACTCTATTGAAAACAAACACGTACAGCATTATCACGAGATACATGGGTTTCTAGGTGATAGGTATAATATAATTACATACAAAAACCGTTAAAGAGGTCAATCATTATCTAAACTTAACTTTCTCTCTACACTTACGAAACTTTGTCTTCAAGTTAGAAAATGTAAATAGAATACAGGTTCATTTAGCATCAACAGTGAAATTTTCATGTGGGACATTTCGATAACTGGTACGAAATGTTCATTGCCACCTTTATCAGACAAGTGCCCGGTAACGCGTGTGAACAGTAAGGTATAAAGTATGTACGAGACGGTAATAAAATCTACAAGCCGGTTCGACTATTCTTAAGCGTATGTACTCTTAGTTGTTATAAATATTTGAAACGACAATCAAATCGTCAAATTGATTTGTTTATTATCTGGTCATATACCGTATATGCTAGAGTGTGAACCCAGAACTCTGGAAAAATGCCAATCATGATTAAATAATCTGAGGAATTCAATTAGCAGGGTTATGTGTCTCTATTTACCAACACATCCGTTGATGGTGCACTTTGACTCATTTGAAACCGCTTAGGTGGTTATGTGTCTCCTAATGTGGACTTCTGGAAACGATCTGTTGACGAAATACTGCTGATTATCAAGAGCAGGTAGAATAGGATTTGACCAACGCTTTAGATTTCGGAAACACATCCCGGATTTACGTACGAGGGAGAAATCATAGAACAGAGGCCCTTTGTTGACAACCTTCTGCTAAATAAAGATGACGGAACCGTAAATGTATTGCTCTGAAGGAAAAGGACGCAAACGGCCAAAAACCTGAACATCATATCTTACCCTCCTTTGTACTAGAAGGTGGATGTAGTATGCAAGTTGTTCATCATATGTGATACGATTGTCACAGGATAATAGGACAAAATGCAAGAGCATCTATGGCGCGATTAAAGCATGTAAATAGCTGTTACTGACACTCAAAAGGGCACAAACAGTGTCAACGAAAGAGGAAGAACAATGACCAATCATTGAGAAGACGAAAATAGTCAGGTGGTCATTCATTTTAGAAAGAGATTGTCTGTAAATATCAATAACCATTTATAATAACCGTTCTTATTAGAAGATTAACGTACTTTTCGTGCCACAGACGCCATGTACAATATGCTCATTGTCGATATATTGATTTCATTTCAGAGAGTTCAGTTATAATCCATGACGCAATAACGCAACACAGTGATATGAAAATACATGAATGTAAGTAATAGTAGATACATATTTAGCACGTATTTCAATGATCTCCATAGCTATCATACTGTTTACAATACCTAAACTGCCGTGATTTATAGTAATTGGCATTAGTTACTACAACACTTCTATAACCCAAACCCAGTCAGGTAGCTTTAAGTAGGCTGTGCAAGCAATGTTCCAATTTATAGATACAAATACTACCATGCTACATGGTATATCGAAGTTCTTGTTATCACATTAATAGATTTTGTAAAAATGTCTTTATTTTTGGGTGATAATATCAGAAAAGTGTCGTTTCGGTCTGCTCTACCATATTTTCAACGATACATTCATTTTACCTCATTCTTCTCCGAGTCGTCAAAGTGTTGAAGTTGAAGTTAAACACTTCTATGTTTTTGCTTCTTTTAAATGACGGGTTAATTTCAATTAAATACTAGACGTCTTGACGAATGTGCTATGAGATTCGATTGTTAGAAGTCGGTTTGGTATTTTATTCACACTACTACCTCAAAATGTAGATAGACCTAGTGACTATCCGATGACAGTCGAACGTTTAACTTCCAAATGATAAAAGGGAAAAAATACAAAGGTATTCAAAAAGTCTTAACACTAGGTTAAACTAGAGTTTGATCGTTGGCGTCGGGATCAAACGTTCATTTGCATTAGATGAATATCATTCATGCTAGCTTAACTAAACTTGATCTTTTTCTATGCACTGCTTACCAATTTATTTGATACATTCTTTACGGTTCATTTATTAGGGAGGTGGCGCTATCCAATCCTAGTATGTGACTGTCTGCTGGCCCTAGGCTGTTACTATAATATTGGCGTTCCCAGTGCTTTGCAGGCCGACATTCAGGGATCAGGGGTAAGACAGCAAGCAATACACACTGTGTAAAAGATTCATGGGTAAGACAGCAAGCAATACACACTGTGTAAAAGATTTATGGGTAAGACAGCAAGCAATACAGACTGTGTAAAAGATTCATGGGTAAGACAACAAGCAATACACACTGGGTAAAAGATTCATGGGTAAGACAGCAAGCAATACACACTGGGTAAAAGATTTATGGGTAGGACAGCAAGCAATACAGACTGTGTAAAAGATTCATGGGTAAGACAACAAGCAATACACAATGTGTAAAAGATTCATTATAAGACAACAAGCAATACACACTGTGTAAAAGATTCATTATAAGACAGCAAACAATACACACTGTGTAAAAGGTTCATGGGTAAGACAGCAAGCAATAAAAAATGTGTAAAAGATTCATTATAAGACAACAAGCAATACACACTGTGTAAAAGATTCATTATAAGACAGCAAACAATACACACTGTGTAAAAGGTTCATGGGTAAGACAGCAAGCAATAAAAAATGTGTAAAAGATTCATTATAAGACAACAAGCAATACACACTGTGTAAAAGATTCATTATAAGACAGCAAACAATACACACTGTGTAAAAGGTTCATGGGTAAGACAGCAAGCAAAA
>NW_018406858.1:635200-639993 GCF_002113885.1 Mizuhopecten yessoensis
GCACGTCTCTGGAACATGTTTAACCTTCTGTGACAATACTGTCAATGCTTTGTCAGTTGTCGCACGTCTCTGGAACAAGTTTAACCTTCTGTGACAGTAGTGTCAGTGCTTTGTCAGGTTTCGCACGTCTCTGGAACATGTTTAACCTGTGACATTAGTGTCAATGCTTTGTCAGTTGTCGCACGTCTCTGAAACATGTTTAAGCTTCTGTGACAAAAGTGTCAATGCTTTGTCAGTTGTCGCACGGCTCTGGAACATGTTTAACCTTCTGTGACAATAGTGTCAATGTTTTGTCAGTTGTTGCACGTATCTGGAACATGTTTAACCTTCTGTGACAATAGTGTCAATGCTTTGTCAGTTGTCGCACCTCTCTGGAACAAGTTTAACCTTCTGTGACAATAGTGTTAGTGCTTTGTCAGTTGTCGCACATCTCTGGAACATGTTTAACCTTCTGTGACAATAGTGTCAATGCTTTGTCCGTTGTCGCACATATCTGGAACATGTTTAAAAAAACCTCTGTGACAAAAGTGTCAATGTTTTATTTGTGGACGTACGTCTCTGGTGTGTTTTAAAGATGTTGCTACCATTTTGTTAGTTAGCTGAGTAAAATATAATCTTGACAAAATAAATGTTTTATAGTCGTTTAAACATTAACATTTTAATGTCTATGAAAGGATTATAATTGTACACACAACAATGTCTCTGGATCTGCTCATGCTACCTGCTGTGAGGAGTGTCTAGGCCTTGGTCCTCAGAAGTACAACCTCCTGTTCTCCGTTCTGTCATGGACGTAAGTACAGGCCTTTTATCTTTAAACCCGAGTAGTCGTTCGCATAGACATAGGTTTAGATTAATTTTCCTTTATACAACTTGCTTCATACGAAAAGAGCTCATTCAATAAAAAACTTAACTCGAGTTCGGATATCGAGGGATATGTTTTTCTACGAAGCGGCTGTCCCGGCCAGGCAAGAATCTTCTTTCTAACGCAGCTAGAAGGATGTTATATTTAGCTTGATGTGTAAAGAAATGTGTTCTGGTTGTCATGAATACATCTCCTGGTGGAGGTATGTAGATGGAATGATATAGGCTACCTTGAAGACGGTTAGGAATTGAAGATGTTATCACAAGTTTAATTATAACATGTATATATGTGTATTTGATATTTTGCCATTCTTAGGTCAGCGATCGTCTCAATACCAGGAGGGTTCTTCATAGACAAGATAGGAAACAGGGGTAAGGGAATAAACAGTCTTATGTATTTTTATATAAAACATTACGGTGTTCATAGAAATATTGAATGCTTGAATAGGTGCTTCCTAACTCCGTATTTCTAGTGGTTAACGCCTTTAATTTACGATGCTTGTTGCTGTTCTTGATCTAATACAATAACGGTTAACTGGTTCTTCTGTTTTTGTTTTCTCACAGCCTCTGCCGTGTTGATCCCGACGATATTCTCCACGGGTATGCTGCTGTTTGCGTTGGCGGGGTCCCCGGTTATTCGGGGTACGCCCTATATGTTTCCCCTTATGCTAATTGGCAGGATGACTCTCGGCTTCGGCACTGGTCCTGGAAGAGGTATATATATATATGCGAGGGAAGGGCCATAACTGGTTAGTTTGAGGCATGCACATAAAATACAAAATTATATCTATACTACATTACCGTCTGGAACGACTATTTACAGTTTTTGCTCTTAATACTGAACAAAATGTTTACCTGTCACATTCGCGTTTACTCCATTCGGAAAGTCGTTTCAGATAAGCTGCAAACATTGCTTTTTAGGAAGTATTTAAAAATACAATGTATGTTTTTCCTTCAACAATTTGATACAAATACAATTAGTCAGAGCGTCATTTTCATTGTACGCTATCGTCATTGGTCGTATTAGTATAATTCATTTTTGGCAGCTATTACTAACTTTGTAATTGTGTCATAATATGTGTGTCTTTCGTTCATCTTATATCGAGGGTAGCCGAAGGCAGATGTTTTTGTCAAGTGGGATTTCAACTATTTCTTTCTGAAGCGACTCGTAGGAGGAACGCCTTACTTAATCTCGCTGAAGGTTAATCGATAAATGGTTGAAATCCGGTTTCTATGGAAGGGGGGACAGGCAATATAACTGGTGAATAATACTACCAGTTTTTGGCTGAGATGAGAATTTTACGGACTATATTAGAGATTCTTGTAATGAATAATGTTGTTGTAATTTGATACATGTTACATACAGTTTAATACGGCTTTATTGTTTTATTTCATATAGTTTTACAGAACCGGGTGGTGTCTTTCTGGTTTAGAGACAACAGCGTAATGCCTGTTAGCTTCCTCATCTTCACTATAAGGTCGGGTAACGTCCTAAATTTCTTCCTCACCGCTAACCTTGCGCAGTGGTTCGGGCTGCCCTGGAGTCTATGGATTGGTAAGCAAGACGTTATATATACCGCCATGTACATCTGTACGTCAAGCTTCTCCCCACCTTTCAGTTTGTTTGAACTACATTTCAATATTTCATTCTATATCTTTCATAAGAAGGAAATGAATATGTACGGAGTAAGAACCCTCACGTGGCTTTGTTGTGATGTTAGCATTTGCAGTAATATATACTTGTGTTTAAAGTCTGCATGCAGTAAAGTAAATTTCCCGAGGAATGAACATGCATGACTCGCCGTACTGAAATAATAATACAATTGACAGGGGCGCTCGTCTGCTGCATCGGGCTGGTAGCAGGTATCGGTCTGGCCGTCCTCGACAGCATCGGAACAAAACAACTGGACGAAGAGGCGCGCAAACAAATGGAATCAAAGCCAATTGTTAGTATAACTTTATACAACCAGGTCATTGACAGTATTTAAAACAGCATGTATTCTGCACGATGATAAAAAGGAAAAGAAAACTATTAGTAAAAAGAACATAAATAAGGCGTATTGCCACATTTGTTTAGCTCCACTGCGGAGTGGTTTGGTCGGTAAAGATATCATGAACAGTTGTGTTTTAACTATTTACAGACAGTTATTCCTGATATGATTATTTACCGATAGTTATTCCCGATATTACTTTTTACAGACATGCAGTAATTCCTGATATTACTTTTTNTAAGCAATACACACTGTGTAAAAGATTCATTATAAGACAACAAGCAATACACACTGCGTAAAAGATTCATGGGTAAGACAACAAGCAATACATACTGGGTACAAGGCCATGGATAAGACAACAAGCAATACATACTGGGTACAATGCCATGGGTAAGACAACAAGCAATACATACTGGGTACAATGCCATGGGTAAGACAACAAGCAATACACACTGTGTAAAAGATTCATGGGTAAGACAACAAGCAATACATACTGGGTACAAGGCCATGGGTCCGTGTATTGTTCTTCTTTTATGTTATTTACACGTAAATCTTCCTATGCCTTCTTGAATTATTCGTCTTCAAACTATTTTGATTCTTCATACTAATATTTTCACTATGCTAGTTCTCGTATGGTCTTTTACTATTTGTGTTTTTATTTGGTTTCTTTCTTTTGTGTTGTAAATATAACTGTTAGGTCCCCGTAACAATTGTGTTACAGTTTTTTCGAGGTCGTAATGCTCTTGAACATGTAATACATGTAGGTCTTTTGACAATAGTGTGGATATTTATAGTCTTCGGGGCCGTTCTATGACAATGTCGATAATGTTTTGTCAGTTGACGCACGTCTCTGGAACATTCGTAAACTTCTGTGACAATAGTGGCACTGCTTTGTCAGTTGTCGCACGTCTCTGGAACATGTGTAACCTTCTGTGACAAAAGTATCATTGCTTTGTCAGTTGTCACACGCTATGGAACATCTTTAAGCTTCTGTGACAAAAGTTTAAATGCTTTGTCAGTTGTCGCACGTCTCTGGAACATGTTTAACCTTCTGTGACAAAAGTGTCAATGCTTTGTCAGTTGTCGCACGTCTCTTGAACATTTTAAACCTTCTTTGACATTTGTGTCAATGCTTTGTCAGTTGTCGCACGTCTCTGGAACATGTTAAGCTTTTATGACAAAAGTGTCAATGCTTTTTCAGTTGTCACACGTCTCTGGAACATGTTAAAGCTTATGTGACAAAAGTGTCAATGCTTTGTCATTTGTTGCACGCCTCTGGAACATGTTTAACCTTCTGTGACAAAAGTGTCAATGCTTTGTCAGGTGTCACACGTCCCTGGAACATGTTTAAGCTTATGTGACAAAAGTGTCAATGCTTTGTCAGTTGTCCCACGTCCCTGGAACATGTTTAAGCTTATGTGACAAAAGTGTCAATGCTTTGTCAGTTATCGCACGTCTCTGGAACATGTTTAAGCTTCTGTGACAAAAGTGTCAATGCTTTGTCAGTTGTCGCATGTCTTTAGAACATGTGTAACCTTCTGTAACAAACGTGTCAATGCTTTGTCTGTTGTCGCAGGTCTCTGGAACATGTGTAACCTTCTGTGACAAAAGTGTCAATGCTTTGTCAGTTGTCACACGTCCCTGGAACATGTTTAAGCTTATGTGACAAAAGTGTCAATGCTTTGTCAGTTGTCGCACGTCTCTTGAACATGTTAAAGCTTCTGTGACAAAAGTGTCAATGCTTTGTCATTTGTTGCACGTCTCTTGAACATGTCAAAGCTTCTGTGACAAAAGTGTCAATGCTTTGTCATTTGTCGCAGGTCTCTGGAACATGTTAAAGCTTCTGTGACAATAGTGTCAATGCTTTGTCATTTGTCGCACGTCTCTTGAACATGTCAAAGCTTCTGTGACAAAAGTGTCAATGCTTTGTCATTTGTTGCA
>NW_018406858.1:640579-740883 GCF_002113885.1 Mizuhopecten yessoensis
AGTAATTCCTGATATTACTTTTTACAGAGAGTAATTCCTGATATGTTTTTTAACAGAACTTAAGAGACATGAAGAGCTTCCCCTCCTCCTACTGGTATCTGATCGTGATGCTCACCTGTTTCTACAGCTCTGTCATTCCCTTCGTCTCCAATGCCACGTAAGTCCTTGATGTTCCTATTAGCGTTAGTACTTATTCTACGTCTACTTTATGTGAAAGCTATACTGTAATTGTTGCTACCTTTTAGCTTCTGAGTTGACATTTATCAAAGAGATTTATCAACAATATGTTTTGATCCTGTTAGGTGAATGTTTGTTTAAGAAATAGGTGTTGATTTTATTTCTAGAAAATTTTTCCAGGACCGTTATGGTTACTCCAAGACTGATGCATCTTACGTCAATGGCGCTGTATACGACGTGGCGCTGCTGGCTCCAATCTTTGGGAAAATACTGGTATATTCTTTCCAATATTATAGATATTCTTTCTTTTTTTTCTTAGAGCGTCAACCTCTTCTTCTTTAAGACACACCCGCATATAAAACCTTGAAAAACGGAGATAACATGTCTGTTTTTTGCAGGATTGTTTACTGAAGTCTAGTTTTATTGACAATGACTTACTTCAGTATTATTTTTATAGTTAATCTACCTCTTAGTCCTTTCATTATTGACCTGTTTTGAATTTGTTTTCATTTTCGACCATCCATGATATTCTTTTTATCCTCTTTCACTGTATTAAGTGTCATTTTCATTGGGGTTCTACTTTGATGTCCATTTCACTGTTTTCAGGAAAAGATAGATTGCCATGGTATCGTGGGAATGGTGGCAACCTTAGTGACAATACCTGTGTACTTGACGCTCGCTTACGTGTCGCAGGTGTCGCCACTAGCTATGTCCATCTGTATCGGCGTCACCTTCAACTGCAATGCGGTAACGTCTCATTCTCGCTGTCTATTGGACGTGTCGTTTGCTGTCAGCTTTTTCTTTATATTGATACATTACTGTTCAGGGCCAAAACCTGTACAGAACCTGATTTGCTCAAAGATTTCAATCGAGTTCTTTTTTAAAAGATTTGTTCTAAAACTATTACTATTTATTTAGGGTTTTAAAATGATTTTAGAGCGGGAAACACATTTTTGTAAGTGATTTCATGTGTTTTGATATTTACATTACCACATTGTAAGACTAACCCATCCGAGTTCTGATCTACTATTAATGTAACATAGACATTGCCATCAGATGCGAGTAAAAGCTGTTCAAAGGGATATAACTCTGTTACATTTAAACTGCAACCATCGTTGTATCAATGCAGGTTCGTGAAACCCTAGGCATAGTCACTATATTACAATTGTACCAGACATTGGCATTCATTCACATATTTTTTATTTAAAGGGTCAAATACACCGATGTTTTAATTATTTTGACATTTCATGGTCTTCAATTCATATTCTAATGGTTTATTCATATGAAAAACTATGCGAGAATGTATATCCACTGTATTGCCTTTTGCCAAGTGATCGTAACTATGACGACACACTAACAACAATAAAAAGTCGTCAGATGTACATGCAAACACATTCTATGTAATGTATGACCAAACTATTATTGTATTGTTAGACAATCTTGTTGTAGACTTTTACTCAACGATTGTTTACTTACAGTACGAGGCATTTGAAATAGACTTTTATATTTGTAGATAATCTTGTGGCAGGCTATGATGGCAATGATACCCCCGACGTCGTACGGGACAGCGGCCGGTCTGGCGTCCAGCTGTATGGGAATAGGTATGGGGACGTCCGCCCTTATTGTGGGCACCATCCTTGGACAAAAAGAGGAGTAAGTTATCTGTAAAGTTTGTCTGTCACTTGTTTATTTCTACTGTGGGTTTCATTATACGTATCTTTATATAGAATGTACATATATTAATTAGTAACCTGTTTGTACAGTGGAGTATAAATTTGTGTAAAAATCAATAACATAATAATGTTAATATTTAATGCAACTGTCTAAACATTGCATTACACTGAATCCAATAGAGTATTTATACTCCTTGTATAATCTACAAACTTCAGCGATATACATCGTAAATTATTTTGCATACACTAGTTATCTCTGAACAAATATATTTTAGGAACATGCTTTGACTTTTCCAGTTTAGAAAATATCCTTTTTGAAGAATGAAGCATAGTTTGTGTATCACAGTGAAAGAATAAAAATAAATATTGTATTGACAATTGTATGAGATACATTCATACCTCTTATACATAAACTTACTATTTTTAGACATGCCATATTGTGCAATTCGATAACAATGACAGAGCACAATCTAAGTACACGTATATACCGCCATAATGCTTGAGAGATGTTATTGGTTTCCAGGAAGGATGTAGATGTCCGGCTCCAGAAGTACCAGTATATGCTGTTGTTGTTCGCCTGTCTCACTGCATTGTCTTTCCTAAGTGCAGTCTTCATGAACGTATCCGATATACGATCAGTAAGTCGGCACCGAATCAAGTGACAACCAGTGTTTAAGTGTATTTCTATGTTATGTTTTAAATAATTGATGCATCGCCTATATTGTATGATGAAATGATGAGTTAAATAGGCATATGAACCATATAGCATTCTAGTGTCGTCACAACAAGTATTTATTAGCATTAGGGTCTATCAAATGCACTAGATGTATAGATCTGGATAATATTCATTCCATATCCCCCATAACTACAGAAAGATTGACTCTTTTCTGTCACCATTTTCACGAAATTTTGTAACATTCGTCATTGATATGGAACATGCACAGATAAATATGGTAGATTTTCTAGAAAACGTATGAAATATTAAACAAAAAAGTATTTTCTGGTCAGAATGCGTTTACGGATGATTACCAACATTAGTAACTGTGGACGACAATTCGTTTATCTTAAAGTTAATTAATAATTATTTATAAATATCAAGTAAATGTAAGTTAATTGTTAACATGAGTTGTGTTTAAAAGTATCTTGGTTAGCAAGTTCTTATACGGCGTCTACACGAAGTAGTATGAAAACCTGCAAAGCTAATACAACTGTAGCAAGTTACCTATGAACTCTGTTCTGAAGATGGTTTGTTCTTTTGCAAGCAATGAGGTTGCTGTTTGTTTTAGGGACCGCACAATTCATTCCTTTGACAAATCAGATTTTACTATTATTTAGAATAACGTAGGATGGTAACAGTTAGAGATTGTTGAGCAGATGTAATGTTTGATTTAAATACATGATTTGGGAGAAAATATTCTTCGATATCTAACGGTAGGGTGATAGAGAATGCATCTCTTACCGGTCATACACTGAATCATAAATAAGATTTAAAACCCTCGGTGGACCCTTAGGTCGTACTTCAACTTATGATTCATCTGTGATGAATGGTCTATCCACCTCCATTACATACAGGAGTTTCCTTTTCCACATGTCTCTACCAGAGTTTCCAGATGTATGCGACGTTAAAGTTAATCCGTGGTAACCCTATTCATATATAAGCAAAGTTCTTTAAGAATAGTTCATCGCTAGAAATGTTAGCGTTTCACTTTATTATGTATTCAGACGAAACCTAGATAGACATTTCAAGTTATTTTTAACATAAACATATTCTGATAGTGTATGTTAATGGTTGCAACTAAACGTAATTAAGCTTATCATAATGTAACTTTTCAATGTGCAGGTATGCATTCCACTGTATTCATAGTTATAACCGAGCAAAGAATTAGAATTTGACAGGACAACATTACATTGGTGATGCTAAGCTTAATGTTCTACGCTATTCCTCGGTGTATAAATTGTTTATTACATTATGTGCTTTAAAAGTTAGATATTCCTTTTTATGTTACAGGAGTGCAATATAAACAGACGACTTCGTAAACGTACACCACCATTGGATAAAACTGGATCTGAAACCGACCCACTTATCTCAGATAATTCTGTTAATAAATAACGTTACAATATGTGCGCATGTGTTACAAATAATTCGTATGTGAGCGTACATGTATAGTATGACATTATACATGTGTGCGTGTATTACATATTTTACACGCGTGAGTGTATTACATATTATGTACGTGTGCATGTTTCGGAATTGTTTTAAATGTATCGGTAATCATAGACCATGGGTTTTATATGCTTTGATGACTCGAATTTGAAACCAAAGAAAAATATTGTGTTGTTACTTTATTAATTCCAAAGAGTCATTGGATTTTATCAATCAACAAACTTGTTATTGTAATTGACAACGAGAGGGAATTCATTGAAAGTTGTTAAAATATATCAGAACGTTGTGTAGTTGAGTTCAATCTTGTGCATAGAAATGGGTAACTTAAATCTTGGTAGGTATCAGTATGCATTGTTATGAAACTTTCATTGTCTAAGTGTTGTGTGAAAAAATATTTATAGCTATTTCTACGTTACATTTTATCTACCATGCTACCAGCAAATACCATTATCTCGAGAATATCTGAAAACAAATGTTAAACAGGAATTTCGTATCCATTTTGAAATGTTGGTACATGTATTATTCTAATTTGCGTAATAAATATGTGTTATTTACCTTCACAGACGACAGCTATTGCTCAATATATCTAAGCGTGTAGCTAACCATTACATTTGCCTGTTATAACACAGCACTAACGTGTATCAGTCTTCACGGAAGTCTTTTATTGTCTAGTAAGTCTAGTTCACTAAGGTCAACTCGTTACCAATCCACGTCATTCTATCAGAAAACTGACGAATGTTGAAAGACAATCAAATATACAACCCTACGCAGTTACAAACCTTTTAACTTAAAAACAAACAATCATTAATTTATGCAACCCTACGAACTTTCAAACCTATTAACTTAAAAACATACCATCATTAAGTTATACAACCCTACGAACTTACAAACCTATTAACTTAAAAACATACAATCAATAAGTTATATAACCCTACGAACTTTTAAACCTATTAACTTAAAAGAATACAATCATTAAGTTATACAACCCTACGAACTTTCGGACGTTCGGTTAAGCCTTAGAAAACATTTATGTATACAAACAAACAATATCACTTCGTCTCATACGTCATGACTCCTGTATTGTTACAGAATTAATATCACAGTTCATGACATACCGACAAATGCCGAAACCAGAGAAATTACCCAGCAAGAAAAAAAATGGAATCACTAGCTTTACTTACAATTATCCTGAATCTTTTAATCCTTCACAGACAAAATTTCTTGAGGTAAATTTGACCTGAATTTTTTTTACCGGAAATTCAGATCAATTTGTTCAAGTCCTTTTCACGTCAATTTCAAGATAAATTGATCTGGAAAAAAATGAATTCAGGTAAAAAATGTCATTCCACATTTAGGTCAGATTTACTTCAGGAGCAATTATCATATCAATTTCTGTCAATTTCAGGTCAAATTGAGGGCAATGTTTCATAATTGACATTATTTTTCTCTTTTCGTGTAAAATTGACCTGCAATTGACAAGAATTTGGCTTGAAATTGACACAAAAAAAATGCATCCTATACAAACTACGAGTGGGATTCATGGACGTCAAATGTTCATTTGCATTTATCAACATGTTACTAGTATTACCACGGAACGCTAACCATGGCATTACATATTATGGCCAACTAGAAAAACTTTAAATTGTTTTTCTTCTACATAACTTATAAGTACAAGCATGATAAAAATATATGTAAGTAAAAATATAAGATATAAAAAAAAATACAACAGAAACGGAATAAAATAAAAATATCGTATGGACAAAATATGTAGGTAATACTTTAAAAAACAATGAAGCTATTCTCTGAGTAGCACTTAACAACACTGAAAGAGTATTTCACAATATAAAAAATATATTCCTAATTAAACCCGTCAGACACATTAACCGTAATTATTGTTACATGTACAATTGGTATCGGGATTTCTATAACGTATAACGTATGTAACATGTATATCCACCTCGTGTCAAACTACAGACACTATTATGCTTGTTATATAACAGCTGTAATAATAACTCATGTACGTGTGTAAATTACAGCTGTAGTACTGACAAATATATGCACACTACAATTCTGTAAGCGTGTACTTGTAATCAGGACATTAATGCATCACTAGCGTAATAATTCATTATGTGTTTTTAACACATTGTAATATTGACCTATGAAATACATGTCACTCAATAAAATGGGAATAATACGTTAGGAATAATATCAAGTAATTAGTGATATATTTTGTATATTCAGATATTACTTGAAGGTAAATATAAAAGTAGAAAACATACAAAAAACATGAGAAACAAAAATGACTTTTGACTTCAATCATGAACATATCAGTTTAGCAATGCATGTGCACTTTGTCAATACCGGTATCCAACGAACACTAACACGGTTAGCTTGCCATCAAGAAATAGGCGCATCATGTAATTCACTTTCGGTCTTCAGGTGAAAAGGCAGCTGGACCACCGCTGCGTGCTCCTCACCCGCGTCGTTAGGGTGGTACACCATCGGTGGGAGAGGAAATTCAGGGTCGGACAGCTCTTTGGGATTTGGCACGTGAATAATTTTATTCTCGCCATAAAGCTGGAATGCTGTAGGTTTTCGTTGCTTTTTCACATCGTCTGGAGTTATTTCCTCACTTGTGTTCGTAAATCGGTCATCCTTATTTGATGGTGTCACTCTGTTTTTCCACCTTGTTATCATAGGTTTACACACAAGCACCGACAGAAGGATTATAAATCCAACTCCGGCTACTAAAAAGATAGATCCGAGGATAAGTAAATCCTGTATATCGTTGAGGACACCAACGACAATGAGGGATATGCCAAGTCCAAATAAGAAGACAGATGTGACACCCCAAAACAGTGACGTGTACACAGCCTGTTGTTTCTCCCGCTTCCACCGGCGTTTATCACGCTCCAGTTGCACGTCATCAGTAGTTGCTGTTGCGGCTGATTTCACCTTTATCTTTTTTAACGTCTGTCCTTCTACCAAATTAACAGGATTTCCAGATATCATTCCGCTCATCGACCTAGTCTCGTAATATTCTAAACAGACGAACTAGCATTTGGTATGTTATACCTGCTGAGTTATACCGTCTGAGTTATACCTGCTGAGTTCTGATTACATTTTCTTCTGATTGCGTTATACGTATATTACTAAAACAGCCATATGTTCTCCATAATACACCGACTTTTAATCCCTTCACGAGTTCCTACATTGTATATGTACACACAGTTCCCTCCATGTTGCTTTTCGCCTGTAAAAGTCACGACACTCTGAGCCCTTTCCTACTATGTAAACACACAGCTAATACACATAATATTTCACGTAATTCAAATAAATGCACGTATGTATTCATTCCTTCTTGATACAAACATCGTAACGCCTCTGATTGATAGTGACCACCCTCCCTGACGGTAAACGTAAAGCTCTTCTTCTAGGGTTAACTCCTGTGTTCAACGCACATCAAACATAATCCATAAAGGACAGTACCCAGAACACATACACATCTATAAATACACCATTACCTCGTTAGGTATACACAGAATTAAAAATGCCCCAGTTCGACTCGTGGTGTTTAAAGCCCTTTGTTAAATCCTTATTACTTTTGACGTATTTCTATCTGTAAGGTGCCAGACACGGGTAGGTACGTTAGTCTCTGTACTATTGAGCTGATCAGCTATTGATCGGTAATTCAACATGACTGACATGCACATCCATTGAATTACGAAATAGCTCAGGTCTTCAATCGATTCATCACAGTTATGACCGGGTGGCTCAATGTTAGGGTGTTTATATGGTCAGCTGTCCCAGTGGACACCTATTTTTTACAGAATGGATAACCACAGGAGGATGTCTGTTAGGAGGGAGACAATGTATTTTCGAATCACCTTTACATAAAATAGAGGCATGTGATGGCTACAAATGGTCGCTATTCTGTTTCCCAAAGAAATCAATAGCCACGGAGAGTCGTCTCGCGGACCCGTATTTACCTGTATTATGTTTACCTGTAACCGTGTAGGTATAATTCACTGTATTGTTTACATATCGTCAGGGTAGCACGATGATCATTGACAAACTATGCGTGAAGGCAATCATAATCCGACGCCAAAACAGGTCAAGGAAAAGCTGTCCTCGGAAGGCACGCCAAAACATAGGACTTCGGTCACTCTTATAGCGTGTTTACACTCTAGCTACTTCACATCTATTATGTAGTTTTATAACATCAATATTTGAGTAGCACAGTAGATAACAGGTGTCTCATTTGTGCAGAGAGAATTTGAAAACTAATAATGTGTATTTTCACGGTTGACCCGAGTTGTTAATGTAATTAGTTTACATAGGTATACGTATACACATAAGGTATTATATTACTATATGTGATACATGTAGAACCATTCAAATTTTCTATCAGGGATAATTAACACGACAAAACCTTCTCTTACGCATTTTACTGTTAAATAAAGCATCGAGTGGTAAGTAATGAGGAGGATTCCAGGAAACAATCTATGTGTGAACAAAACGGTAATCCATGATGAGGTGTCATACATGATGCTCAGAAAACGCTTCATTTCTGTAACCTCTGGATTGTCTATTTTTGCGAGATTTTGTTAATTCTATTGGGTTTGGCGTTCTATTAACACCTGATGTCATTTAAAAACGTGCTTCCGTGTGTGTAATGTACGTGAGATCTGATGCCTACTTCAGAGTGCTACCTCAGTGAAATACCAAGCTGGAAGCAACCAGAACTTTGTTAGCACTGTGTATTATATCTCCGCGGTTCTTCGTGGATTATTCCTTTCGACTTTACCATTTTTGTTTGGTCACCTTATTCTCATATGATATATATACATATACTATATGTTTCAGTAAAGAAGTCAATGTTTATTTCAATTAAGAGACTTAGTTTGTTCATGATTTTGCACCAAGAGAAATATGACGAGTGGGTCTTTTCTCCATCAATATTTCCACATTTTGTTTGGCGAACGCCGTACCACTCGATGATGGGGATACATGTGACATCTTGTCGTGCGTGTTTTAACTTCTCTCGGAATCAAACTTCGCTAGAGCATGATAGTTACTGCGTTTCATATAACTACAATATAATGTTTTTTGTTTTAAATAAATAAGAAAAATCCAGTGTATCGTTGTAGTAATTTATTGTCTCGTTCTTTTGTCCGACTTATATTAAAAAGGGCACAAATACATAACATATCAAATGACTCTTCATTTCAAATGAATATGGTGAAACGAGTTTTCATTTTAGCAAGGCTCTGTAGGACGAGATTCATAAATAACATATGAAATGGATACGATTTCATGGTGATTTTGTTATTTTATCAAATTATGCAAATAATAGCTACAACATGGTCGCTCTCTTACCATCGTCAAGTCATCCCTATTATGGCGTCATGTCTGATGTATTCAATGTGACGTCACAATACCATGACATTATTATATTCTTTTAATCCTGACGTCACAATGGATGTTATAAGGTAATAACACAACAGTGACATAGATGTACTCACTATACAACACTGTAGTCGAGTAATAAAACGTGTATTATGTGAATAACAACAAGGAAGGGTAAACAAATTCTACCAAAATATTGTAAACACATAACCAACTTATAGAATGATCAATATCATAAAAGTAGCAGGACTTTTATTAGAGTATGGAACTGTGTCGGCGTCTTAGACTCTTTGTCAACAGTCCTACCATAGTAATGCGGACATGTTCTCTCTCTTGGAGAAGGAAGCAAAGAAAGACCAGGCTTGCATTCTAGATTGCAAATTTTACGTCGATTGTCACAGAGTGAATTGGGCGGAAATGAGTTTATTTTTTTAACTGCTCCAATAACATAATATACAAATATATCTATGAAATTCACGCAATCACATGGATTCTAAATACATAAGTAAAACTTAAACCTTCGTTCACACCTTGAAAATTTCCTTTAATAAAAGCCAATGAGATCTTTAACTTCTTTTTGTTGAATGTAAAAATAAACAACACTTCAAAAATATTCCATTTGGTAAATTAAAATTATACGGACGGTGTCTGTTGCTCATTAACCAGACAGATTTACAACCATTTATTGTTCATTCATTGAAATAGTAAAAGAACTAAGGCTGAAGTTCAACAAATAATAGTAGATGGTTCAGTGAAAAAAACAACAAAAATTACTACATTTTGTTATGATTGTGCGGCAGTGTTATTCGTCCATTTAATAAATTAATAATATATGTTTCATGTCAAGGTACTAGAAAAAGCAATCAAATCAACAACAAAAAATAATAGAATTTACGATAAACATTATATTATTCACTTTCTGAAAAACAAATATAAACGAATATCCTTTCCCATCTCGTCTGCTTACAATCATCAATGTCTTAATAATAAAACATTGGTCAAAAGGTATAAAATAGGGGGGGGGGGGGGGGAAAAAAAAAAAAAAAAAAAAAAAAAATTNGTTAGTCAACAAAATAATAAACATCGACCTCATACCAGTATCAATGTTCAAATTTATCCTGCTAGGTACTACCATCCATACAGAAATTATGAAATACGTAATGAGTTATTTGCAATGTCTCTCTTACCATAGAGTGTTCCTTACTTTAAACAAAACCGTTCTGTTAAATTTTAATATGTACACAATAAATACAGTTCATAAAGCTTTAGTATAACATGTGTCCCAACCAGTCATACGATTGATAATTTAACATATGTCCCAACCAGTCATGATAGCTTCAGTATAACATGTGTTCCAGCCAGTCATAAGGTTGATATTTTAACATGTGTCCCAACCAGTCATAAGGTTGATATTTTAACATATGTCCCAACCAGTCATAAGATTGATATTTTAACATGTGTCCCAACCAGTCATACGATTGATATTTTAACATATGTCTCAACCAGACATAAGTTTGCTATTTTGACATTTGTCCCAACCAGTCATAAGGTTGATATTTTAACACGTGTCCCAACCAGTCATAAGATTGATATTTTAACATGTGTCTCAACCAGTCATACGATTGATATTTTAACATATGTCTCAACCAGACATAAGTTTGCTATTTTGACATTTGTCCCAACCAGTCATGATAGCTTCAGTATAACATGTGTCCCAACCAGTCATAATGTTGATATTTTAACATGTGTTCCAGCCAGTCATAAGATTGATATTTTAACATATGTCCCAACCTGTCATAATGTTGATATTTTAACATATGTCCCAACCTGTCATAAGATTGATATTTTAACATATGTCCCAACCAGTCACGATAGCTTCAGTATAACATGTGTTCCAGCTAGTCATAATAATTATATGCTGACAATACGTCAGTGATGGTGGATATCGGGTAATCTGCATAATTGAACCAATTCAGTGTTGGTTGAAGGTTAAATAATGCAACTTATATATACGTATCATCACCATCATCCCTTCAGGAATTCTTTCACAATGTGAACAGCTCATTTACCGCAATATTCAAATTTAGGTCAGACGAAGGCACAAATACATAAAATTAGAGTCTATGACAGACCAATATAAACATCTTTTTATTCCGTAAATTACCAACAAAAGTGTGGACGTGCGTGTGTGTGTGCGCAGATATCATACACAAAATGTGTTTGAAGTCTGAGATCCTGAACTAGATCAAATTTAAATCCACATAATGTCTACGTATGGAACTCAGTATCTTCCTTCATTTCGTTTTCTTTCTTTTGATAATTATTAAATAAACTGTCGTCACAGAATATCGAACCAAATAAATACAACGACGTAATTTGCATAAAATTGCATAAAACATATATATCACGAAGTACTCTTTCATCACACAAACTGGTATTCAACACTTATACCACAACGTTATCATACACACAAGTACATCTGTCACATATCTGACACAGCAGTAGCACGTGTATGACTAGAGTGAAACAACAAATTATCTCAATATTGCAGTTCATTATTTAATGAATACATTGGTAACCAATAAGAAGCGTCATTATGGAATAAAAAAATAAATAAGCACGAAATTACTAACGAGATTCAATGCATGAAATAAAAAAAAATGATGAAAAATTGAAGTGTAAAATAAAACCGTACTCTAAACATGTATAAATTAAACATTTGCAATTAGACCATTGAGAACGTACCATGAAAATAGGACCAGGCGATCCGGAAGGTCATAAAACTAAAACTATAGCGGAACCTGAGAACACCTGTGGAACTTGATTCCTAATCAATAGCTTTTCTAGATAATTATATACTCTCATTGGAGTGGCATTTCAATCAAGTTTTACACTAGTAAATACAATGTACCATCACTGGGGTGGTGTTTCTTTCTACCAAGTTTTACACTAGTAAGTTACATGTTTGGGGTGGTGTTTCATTTTACCAAGTTTTACACTAGTAAATACCACTTTTTGGTGGTATTTTTTTCTACCAATTCTTTGTACCAGTTATAAACTTCAATTAGGTGGCTGTTTTTTTTACCAATTGTGTATAATCACTAGTAAATATAATTACCGGGGTTGAATATTTTTCTACGAAGAGTTCCTACTAGGTATGACCGTCAAAAGGTCGGCATTCTAGTGCTGGTATAAACCTCTTATAACCTTATAGTACTCCCTTCTCATCAGGAGAAATCAAATCATACGTCATATAATTAGTTCTGGGGTCTCTGAAGTGGCTATAACTCTTAATACAAAGTCTCAGGTAATGGTCCATATATGGCATATATCATTATCACAGTACTGCTAATTATCATGTTACTGAACGGACGATATTAATGCAAATTTGGAATGAAACACCTCCAAAATGCAATAATAATTACGAGATTACAACTTGTACAATTTGTACCTTAATACTAGGTTACAAGTAAGCATGTGTATGTGTAACATACAGAGAATGGGATATCAAGTGTGTGTAAAAATATCATATATGCAGTTGGAGAGAATTACTCTTTTGTGTATTTGATTGGTCATGTTCTTTGGCAAATATGCGTTTATCAGTTCAATATGGAAATATATTTGGTACATAATGTATATATAAAACATACGATAGGTATCTATACATGTATAATATTAAAAACATCTATTTGGTACATATTATATAAGATATATCAATAAGGTATAATATAAAAAAAAAACATGGTTCTAATCCCCCCCAACATTGGTCCGTATTCACGAAACCGTTCTCCTGCTCAAACTCAGATTCTGGGTTCAAGCCATATTTCTTGTCCAGGTGATAGATTGATAAAAACATTAACAATTTTTCTAAATGATTCTAAAGACTTTTGGAGAAAGTTAAAGCCGAAAACAGTTTTCAAAGTTTAAACCCGACTTTTGAAGCGTCACATATGATTTAGGCGAGTTACAATAATCTTAATTTGAACACAGAATCCATAATTGAACACGATAATGGATTCCTGAATATAGTTACTGATCTGATATAGTACACATATCACCCCTACACTACCTAGGTTTGGGTATACATTCTAATAATATCTCATTTTGGAAAAAGTTAAGATAGGAAAATGGAGATATCATAATATCGTGGTACATTCCAATTAGGTTTGGCACTTAAAATGAATCTAACAACAATCATATTAGGACAAGTCTTGATTGTTATAAGTGTTCCTGTTACCGGTCATCCTTCCAAAAATCAAGGCAATTATTTTCATCGTAAAAGCGTTATACGGGTACAATAGTTTAAGGAGATGAATACCAGACAAGAATTCTAAGCAAAACAATAAAATATGTAAACGGTTTGTCTGTAACAGACAGGCGACGTGCTAATGTTTGTCGTACATGTAACCAGGGGGCATTTAGGGAGCCAATGCTGTCCAAACAGTCTATTTTTCATTGAGACCTTTCAAGTAAAAACTCACACCTTTTTTTTCACCTGTTGCACTTCCCATCCTTGATTTCACATCGATAAGGACATCCGAGCCTTGAAGAGAAGCTGCGGAGAAGGACGTACTATGTAGCATGTCTGTGGTATTCTGGGAGTTTAAACTCAGCTTGCTGCGCCTAATGGCCTCGTTGATCTGGCTCTCCGGCACTTGTGTGTCCGTCTCGATCTGTCGGAGTCTGTACACTGGCCGGAGTAGTACCACCAACATAACTGTAAACCCTGCTATGTCGAAAAACAGAAATATCCCTCCAATCACATATAAGTCGGGAATCTTTTCAATGGCAGCCAATACCATCAAAACGATTCCAACCACTAGCAAAATCGACAACATGAAGATTCCACATAGACAGTTGGCCTTGTCATAGTTTGTCCTCGCCAACTCTACAGGCATGTTGGTATCGGTAAGAGCTAGCCAGAAATGGTGCGTATGGGGTAAAACAGTCCCTACAGGGATAAACTATGCACCAGGGAAGTGTCTTTTCCCGCCAGAACCAGCATTGTAGCGGTTTGGTTCATTCGTTGCCGGCGCCTGGGTTACCGTGGGTATGTTCTGTTAGCAGATAATAACATCGTGTTTGTCTTTGGGTTTTTTCTGTTGCAACTGTAAACAAAATGAAAACAAATTACCTCTAGCGCACAATAAGTCTCTACCACGTACAGTACATTATATATTAAATCATTGGCCGTTAATTATATCTCACGGAGTAAGTCTTGCTCAAAGCTAATCTCAATGATCCCCCGTCTTGCGCAATATCAAACAGTACACAAACTGACAAACAGTAAGTCTACCACATATATATAGGAATCAGATGCATATACACATATCTTTTCCTAGATTTTTTCGACTACAGTTTCTGTAGACCAATTTGTATCTCGTATAAAATTTTGTTGGTGAAGACGTATCTGTGCATCTTTGGTACACACTTAAACTCTACGTATGTACTGTACTTTATTACAAACAATTTAAGTTGAGTGAGGAATAGATAACAACCCCGTGCCTCCTTTAGATGGATGCCAGTGATTTATAACAAGAATAAATATGCATGTTGCCAATGATAACCAACCTGTCTCGCTCTGTCCTATACAACATATAGCTCCCAACGAATGTCGCTGTGTCATTTACGTTAAATGTCGTTCCATCCTATCCCGACACATGTCATCCCGCTGGACGAGGCATCACCACTGGGTATACTAGTACAGATGTGTGTTTAAACTATCTACCAGTACAATTATCTAGCATTAACCGTCCACAAACTAGACGGTAATTGATCGTCATGTATCACTAACTATGCATACTTTAAATGTTGTTTCTCGTCTAGTTCGTGTATTTTAAAGCATTTTTAACATTAACATCGGGTGTGATGCATTTAAACATACAAATATAATATATACAGTATACAACAGTATGTAATTACGGTACAGCCTTGTTGCGCATTGATACAAAATACCGGTCTCTTTTCGTTCAAATCCCAGACTGTTCAGGTTTTATCCTGTTTCAGTGTGAATGGTAAAAATATATACGACCATAATGTTTCAGCGTCACAGCAGCGACTTGTAATCAACGTGACAAAAATATTACCGACATAACTTAATTCTAAAATTATTTCTGCTATTCAATTTTCAAAGTGGCCCCACTTCATAACCAATATGTATTAAAAATCTTAAGAATTCAGATAGCTTACCTGAAATTCACGTTTTATTAGGATTTATTACGAACTGTAATGGACGCAGGCTTTAAACCTGTGTATCCGTATCAAAGTAATACAATAACACAACATTACATATACTACTTCAGGTAAATGTTGTTTGAAAAGACGTTTGACATGTTTGTCAAACAGTTACCGTAACATCAGTCAATTAATGTCTCTGTTTGTGGCACGCTTACTGTTGATTTAAAAATCCAAACATGAATAAGACGTTTTATATTTTGGTCATTTGTATGTGAATTGTCTATGTTTCCATGAATATTGTCAACTTACATCAATGTCGGCATTGTGACCAAAACAACACGTGTCGACATCTTTAGTAAAGTATGTTTGTAAGTGAACTGATGAACCTTCGAATGAACCTCATAAACTAAATGAAAGATGACAGTAAAATGGGATCTGCTGATATATACAAGTGGTAGGAAACCTCGTGTCGAGCGTACCACGCCGGTTATTCAGTTGATTACTATAATGTTTATATTCACGCAGGTCATGTGTTCACGCAGTCATACATGTAAACAAATCGGAGTACATGGACACGTACTCATACACATTACAACAGTACATCACACACAGTTATCTTACAGCACACGTACAATGTACTTGGGTGTGTATAGCATCATGTTTAGTATATCTAGAAGCCCTTTCTGACAATATCAACACTCACCTGTCCGACCGGTGTCGACATGATCAAACCTCCATGTTGCGACATACCCGTATACGGCAGAGTGCCGGTCTGTGTTAGGGTTTAGTTATAAATAGTGTATCACATAGTTTTTCCAATACAAACAAATACTTATGGTGGGGCCATCAATGGGACATTTAAACCGATGTAATATCCAACCAAGCACGCCATTGCCCACGCCTCACATTATACCCGACTTTAATTAGTGACAGGTCGGTACACTGTATATAACCGGGTTGGCAGGGAAACGTGAACACAACCATTTCAATCGTTGGTATATATATGTGTGTGCTGTGTGTTTGGCTAACGTGTAGAGGGAGATAACTCCAATGCTCTGACGTTTTCCAAATCAATTTGTTCCGTTGTCAAGAGCGCTAACTCCTCATGACAACAATGTGTCATGGAATTGGTTTTCGGTAGAGCCTCTCTTTAAGTCGTTTGTCGTTTAGATCAACTAAATAAGACATACATTGCCGTCAAATAAAATCTGATTTGGTTTTTGTGATGTTGACTACGTGTGTCACTTTTTTCTTAAAGAAAACTATTCGTTTCGAGATACCGTCCACGTAGCTGGGTTCTCACGGAGACTTTTGACTTTTAAATTGCAGGCCAAACATCAGTGATGTAGACCCTCGTGGTTCTACACAACAAACTAAATGCCAAATATCTATACTCTAAACTACATGGACTGGGTCTATGCATACTACATGCCCATGCCAAATACCTTTACTCTAGACCCGATGATATTTTAATACATTTTGTAAATAATAATAGCATTCAATATAGCGCCATATTTAATTTGTCAATTACTCTAAAGCGTTTTAAATACATTACATGAATAAAATCGTTTGAGGGTTACAAAAGCACAGATAAATATATAAAGACACATAAATCTATGCTATATACCGAATTGGCATACAAGTCGTTTATCTTCATGTGTATATAGGGTAAGAGACCCAGACTCGAAAAGCTCAGAGAACTGACGAGTATCACCTTTTTTAAATATCGAAATTTGATCAACTATGACAGTGTTTCGGACTCCCGATGTTAATCATCCTTACTGTGAATGCCATGGTTCTATACAGTAAATACAGCCCCAATAGAACACCTACCAACGCAAACTAGTCTGAATAGAGCATGTACGAACGCAATTAAACTACAGGCCAAGTAGAACATCTACCAACACAAACTACAGGCCAGCTGTACTACTCCTAACCTTATGATTCTATAATCAAACTACGTGTCAAATATTACTGCGCTAGACCTAATGGTTTTAAAAAAAAGAAAAAAACTACAAGCCAAATACCACTACTGCAGACCCCATGGTACTTCACAACAAAATACAAAAGTACATGTAGAAATGTGCACAAAAATGTCATTCGAACCAAACATCGATGAAATAATGGCATTGAATATGAACGAAGGAAGTGTGTGCATGGAAACACTTGAAAAAGCACAAGGATAATACGACGAGATGTTCCGGGAGGGTAAGCGTCTTCTGCCTTATTGACGATACCCCTGTATAAAACAGGATCGATTTCCAATAATGTCACGTCCTAAAGCAGTATTTAACTACCAGTGGCGGGGTCAACCGGCACTGTTCGGTGTGCGCACTGAAGCTACACATCGCCATTTTACCGTTACGCATGCATGTGACCGTTACTCATTGACTGAGAGGCATATCACACATTTGTACGACTGCAACATAAAGTTCTCACAAATGGATACCCTTCTTCTCCCCTTTCCAATTAGACTTGCCCACTAGGATCGACACCCTGATCAACGAACTCTGCCCTGTGGGTAGATTTACCTGTGGGGATGTGAACTACGTATAGGTGTGAAACGTAAACAATAGACCACAATTACCAGTGTGTACTTCGTCTAATTATAATTAGTGATGTCTGTTTATTATCTAGACTTCAATCTACTTTTTGATTTTCGTAGGTAACCGACAATTAGCTTTGTATTCAGAAAACAATGTCAAACGTCTGCTGACCAACCTTTGCTGCATTGTTTTTGGCCATCAAATGTTAATGCTTGAAATAAGTAAGATTTGTGAGAAGCCTTTAACAACGATATCCTAGTAAATTTCATAACCAAGGGATTTTTAAATCTAAATCATGGATTTCAAAATTAATGATACGTTGTCAAAATAAATATCATTGGTTGGAATGTCATTATAATCTGTTATACAAATTACTGGTAATTACTGACCTGCTGGACAAGACACTGACAGTAAAGTTAATCACGGACATGTAGTGTACATGCGCTGCTAAAGTATCAAAATCAGGGATGGTGACACCCCCTAAAAAATTTCTGGATCCGCCTCAGGCTACTGACGAATATTTACAGTCTTCAGAGATACTCACTCGACAACTTTTCTGACAGCAACTGGAACATAATACCTCATAACCACATTTTCCTCGTTGAATGATAACGATGTAAGTCATTCATAAACATGACGGCCAAATCACTCACTCGGGAACAGATACCTCCACAGTTACTTGATTTGTGTTTATTGTTCAGGAACAGAAAAATAGGATCACTTGCATTTAAAAAACGGTAATAATTGCGATTGTTTTGATTTAAATATTTTTATTTGATAGAAATGTGTCCGTCTTGTTCGGCAGATGGTGGGATGAATGAATATGATCATGAAGAAATAGAATAGATGGCTTACTCCAGCTGAGCACGGGGAACTGTTATACCCATGTAACATGCAATGTTTCCGTTTCGTTTCGTTTCTTTATATGCAGTAGTTTTACAACTTTTGGCAGATTCGAGGACAAAGCCAGGGACAGTATATAGACTCCATTATACGTCCCTGCTAAAGCACATCATCACAAAAAGTCAAGTCATCAAATTGGTTGTGATTTTTTTCACCCATCCAGAAACTCTTTATTAGATTTCTCATGCACAAGTAACGAGATTTCAATTATACAGAGATAGCTTATATAGTATATGAAATATCATTTATTATATTGCATAACACCTCTTCTACATTGTATATAAGCTAAAATAATACATTTTACGTAACATGCAAACAAACCTATTAATTGAATAAGATATCCTATATACTTATCAGATATCGCATTTAATTTCTTGATGGAATATGTTTGATAGTATAATTATAATATATCTTAGTATTTAATATATCTAATATATTATATCAGATATTGTGTATATTATATGAGATGTCTTACACCGTTTATAAGACTCTATTATTGTATATAATATATCTGATATACTACATAAGATATTTTATATAGCATATATCCCATTAATTTATACAAAATGTCCTATATCATTTTATGAAATACAGGTAAGGCAATGCTCCTTGAATATATGTTTAATTAGCTTGTCGTAGAAAACATCCAGAGGATCTATACACCAATATATAAATTATAGATTAGTTTCCGTTTCTCTGAGTTTTGTAAACCTTCACGCTTAATAAACATTTAAAGTTCGTCATCTATTCAATTTCTGTATGCTTACCTTGAGTAATGACGTCGTAACCTGACGGGGGAATAACACGTGTCAGGAGTAAATAGACAGCATACATTCAACAGGTGGTGTCTGCCGCTATGTAACTCCGATATCTGAGAAACATTCATTTAGGTAGACATTATTCGAAGAAATAAATTTTCCACCTGTACTTGTGTGTAAGGATATTTAATTGAGAGTTCAGTGAAACTTAATCAGAGTTTGTTTTACCAGTCTTTTATAGATAATATATATAAATTCATAAATACTGAATAACATTTAACATTAACTGTCGAAACTCAGGGTTATCGTCCATACATGAGTATACATATACCACAAAGAAAACCTTGAAAGTGAATTATAATTTTAATCATTTTGACAACATCGTTATTATGTATAAAGCTAAGAAACTGGATATTTAAAATAACAATGACAACCAGTCTATGTAGGTACATCCTTTGTTTGTCATGATATCGAGGATTTCTAAATCAGGTTACAGTTTTTCAGGTTCCAATAGGTGTACCTATAAAGCTCTACGTTAACTATTGATATGATACTTTCATGGCAACCCAAGTGATTGCATCGTAATCCACAAATAAAAAAATACCGACAACAAGACTCCATATCCAGGTCTGGTTTAATTTTGTTTAACGTCATATAGTATCAACAGCTAATGTCATTTATGGACGTGCCTCCAGGTGTGTAGTGTATGCGTGCTCGTGTGTGTGTAGTGTATGCGTGCCTCCATGTGTGTAGTGTATGCGTGCTCGCGTGTGTGTAGTGTATGCGTGCCCCCATGTGTGTAGTGTATGCGTGCTCGCATTTGTGTAGTGTATGCGTGCCTCCATGCGTGTAGTGTATGCGTGCCTCCAGGTGTGTAGTGTATTCGTGCTCGCGTGTGTGTAGTGTATGCGTGCCCCCCTGTGTGTAGTGTATGCGTGCTCGCATTTGTGTAGTGTATGCGTGCCTCCATGCGTGTAGTGAATGCTTGCTTCCATGTGTGTAGTGTATGCGTGCCTCCATGTGTGTAGTGTATGGGTGCTCGCGTGTGTGTAGTGTATGCGTGCCCCCCTGTGTGTAGTGTATGCGTGCTCGCATTTGTGTAGTGTATGCGTGCCTCCATGCGTGTAGTGTATGCGTGCCTCCATGTGTGTAGTGTATGCGTGTCTATGCGTGTAGTGTATGCGTGCTCGCGTGCGTGTAGTGTATGCGTGCTCGTGTGTGTGTAGTGTTTGCGTGCCTCCATACGTGTAGTGTATGCGTGCCTCCAGGGGTGTAGGGTATGCGTGCTCGCGTGTGTGTAGTGTATGCGTGCCTACATGTGTGTAGTGTATGCGTGTCTATGCGTGTAGTGTATGCGTGCTCGCGTGTGTGTAGTGTATGCATGCCTCCGTGTGTGAAGTGTATGCGTGCTCGCGTGTGTGTAGTGTATGCGTGCCTCCATGCGTGTAGTGAATGCTTGCTTCCATGTATGTAGTGTATGCGTTCCTCCATGCGTGTAGTGTATGCATGCTCATGCGTGTGTAGTGTTTGCGTGACTCCATGTGTGTAGTGTATGCGTGCTCGCGTATGTATAGTGTATGCGTGCCTCCATGTGTGTAGTGTATGCGTGCTTCCATGTGTGTAGTGTATGCGTGCCTCCATGTGTGGAGTGAATGCGTGCTTGCGTGTGTGTATGCAGGAGACAGGGTTCTCTCTCAAACAGTGAGGCAAACATGGTTTTGAGATACAATTTCCTCAGAGTTAGGAAAACACATCGATAAGCACCAAAATGACATGGAATGTTTGTTTCGTTCTTTGTATATATTTCAGGACATTGTGCGTTTTAGCACTCCTCCAACTCCTCATCTCCCAAAACACCATTTATCGAGTAGATGGAGTATTCAACCACTATAACATAATCATCAATAACATATTCTTACACATCAGCTAAACAAACTGCAAGATGCAACAAATCAAATTCATCGGCAAAATTCGCCGTTTCATTGAAGTTACACATTGAACAGGAGAACAATCAATTCTTCTGTATCTTCCGTTTCGACTGAATATGATGCGAGTATTCCGGTAATCTCCCGTCAACTCTGTCCCTCATCGCCCTCTCACTCCGGTCCGTGATCGACCCACTCTCATCCTCAGGTAGTTTCTGATTTCGTTTTATAACATGGTTCAGCATTCTCTTTCCGGTTCTTGTGTCGAGATTATTTATGGACAGGAAGTGACGTAATTTCCGGTTATCATCCATTAATGAGTTAATCAGTACCCTGTCTCTGATCAATTCGACCATTTCTTCTTTCATATCCTGATTTTTTCGTTCTGTTTCAGCTAAACTGTTATTCACAGACTGTAGTTTCATGTCTAGTTCGAAAACGTCCGTTTCTAGTTTAGAAATTTGTCGTTTCCGCCTTTCAAGATTTTCCAGTAAAAATCTGTTTGTAGATCTCAAATGGTCGAGCTCTTTCTTAATTTTCTCGGAGACCTCTGGTGTTCCATGCTCGTGTTTGATTGCGTGTCGGAGTTTCTCATTCTCTGCTTTGAACAGTAGCATTTCTTTGGTGACCTCGTCCTTTTGACGCTTGAAGTTCTTCCGTTCCCGCTCCAACACTTCCACTAAAGCCTCTTCTCGCTTGGACTTGGTATCACTGGTTGTCACCTTGTCCTCACTACTGGACGCCATGGCTTTATCTGTGGGTGATTTGTCACGATTTATTTTCTCCTCTTCATCTGTTTCCACTTTCTTCCCTTTGGAGAACTTCAACATATCGCCCGTCTTTCTATTTTGTACTCTGAAGAAGCGCAGAATGTCGAACAGTTCGTAACGTCGTTGATATATATTCCCTTTCTAAGCTACAAACCTGGAGCTTCTCTACAGGTGGATTATACATTCACGATACTGTTAACAGGTCATCTCCTCTGTCAACACTAACGCCACTGATTCACCAGAAAACAATGTTAATATATGGAATTGATTTCCGAAACAACTACTGAATCTGGTCTGTTAAGAGATGCTGTAAATCAGGCCTAGGAAAGCACATCCTCTCGACGTAACATACCTCGTCTGGTTTATACCTCACTAAAACATCCCGTCAGCGTAACATCCCATGTGTGATTGATATTCCACTAACACATAGTTGATGTTCCCGAGTTTTAAAGGCTTGTTTACATGATCATCAATATTCGCCTTTTAAAGTCACCAGGCCCTTTCTATTGCTCATACAAAAACGGACTATTGAAATCCGGAAACGTCCATGCTTTACGCTATCTATATAGCGTAATCTGCTACCGGTGTCAGACTGCCTCCTGCTATGTACTGATCAATGCGATTTACAATGGTGCACGTTCACCTTGCCACATCGTCAGGTTTCATTGATACGTATACAATTAATGAGAAAAAATGTTGAACATTTAAAGTTTACCTGGTTTGAATCTCTTCTCGACTATAGGCTGTCGTGAAGGAGAATATGTTGATAAAGAGTGTGGGAATGTTTACAATCGGCATTCTATCGATTCCTTTATACGTGTATGTAAATGCAATCGCCCAAAAGAAAGCAAGACGTTTACAATGTAAGGTAAAGTTTACACCGATATCAGGGGTTTGTTTGTATTGGATGTTTAAGCGCCACGACAGAAGATAATTTGTAAAGCTAAACACAACTCTCATTTAACCTTTGACCAACCGTATATGGTTATACACGTACATATACTTCCTATAGGCTGATTCCGATCCTCTTATTCGCTACCTAGTGATTTATAAACGACTCAAACCAAACCCTCTCATTCACTATCTAGTAATTTATATACGACTGGTATCAAATCCTATCCGCTATCTATACTCATTAGTCCCCCAGCGGTAATAACGGAGGGGACAATATGTTTGCACTCTGTCCTGTATTCTCTGCCATACATGTGAGTGTCACTTGAGGTATTGAAAAAGGATCTCTTAATTAACGAAGAGAGGGAATCCATACACTCAAAAAAATAGTTTGACAACCTCAAAAAGCGATCAAACGATGAAATTTTATTTCCAAGTCAGATGTTGAGAGAAAATTAAGGCACTTTATTTGACAATAAGTACATGTATATCGATGCGGTATATATAGGCCTGTTAAGCTTACTCAGCTTTACTTGACAGTAAGTATATCGATGTGGTGTAGATAGGCCTGTTAAGCTGACTCAGACTTACTTGACAGTATGTAGATAGGTCTGTTAAGCTTAGTCAGTTTCACTTGACAGTAGGTGTAAATAGGTCTGTTAAGCTTACTGAGCTTTACTTGACAGTAAGTATATCGATGTGGTGTAGATAGGCCTGTTAAGCTTACTCAGATTTACTTGACAGTAAGTATATCAATGTGGTGTAGATAGGTCTGTTAAGCTGACTCAGCTTTACTTGACAGTAAGTATATCGATGTGGTATAGATAGGCCTGTTTAGCTGACTCAGCTTTACTTGGGGAACTTTTCAAATGTTGCTGGACATTACCAGTCATTATATTACTGTAATGATTGCAGTTTCCGCTCTCGATTTGTCTATAAATGTCTTACATTGAAAAGTTCTCAACTAAGATATTAATAGCAGTGTACAAGATTTGTCAACAAATGTCAGTGCCTGATTTTCCGAAGGAGGGGACCAAAGTCGGATATAATTAACCGTCTATTGGTTTCAGAACTGCTGAAATTGTAATTATCGGCAATGTGGCAGATCTATGTATCCCGAAATTCCCTACTTCATCTGTATGTATATTTACAAAAGATTTTCAACTTTCTCTGCTTGAAGCAACAGTGTTGACATTAGGTATCAGGATCATACAGTATCATTATTCGTAGGGCCTTGAGAAAACAAGTTTGAATTTCGAATCAATTCCATTATTAATTTTGTGTGTACGAGTTATCTCCCTTAGGCGTATACCGTGCAGTCGACATCGTAAGGCATGATGAACAGGTGGGTTTCCCAGCATTCAAGTACTACAAATGTAAATAATAAACAGCTTGGTTGTTGACTTATGAATGCAACATTGTAAAATTACATTTATCGTCACACTGTCTTCTTATGTTGACACAAATAGAACTGAAATATCCCACAAAAAATGTGAATTTGTCCTTGCGTGCCATATTTACATCAATGGTAAATATCATTCTATTATAAATTTCCCGATACCAACCAAAGATCCAATTATAGAAGCCCTGTAATAGTAACTGAATTATGATAACTATTGTCAGAAATTTGCAATTTCGCAAAAAATATATATATAAAAAGCGAAAATATATTACGTGCTTATTGGTTTATCTGTAAGTATATTGATATGTCACTAGATTGACATAGAGATGAGTTGAAGAGTTAAGATTTTATGTACATGTTTGTATCTACGATATATAAAAAACTGAAATGAGAATTTGTTATAAATATGTACGCGTGCTGTACCGTTGTATAATTTTCCTGGTATCGCAGACCACTGTAGCCGGCATTACAAATAAATGTACCTGGTATTACATATTGTACCGGTGTAAGTGTACCTGGTATTACATATTGTACGGGTGTAAGTGTAACTGGTATTACATATTGTACCGGTGTAAGTGTAACTGGTATTACATATTGTACCGGTGTAAGTGTACCTTGTATAACATATTGTACCGGTGTAAGTGTAACTGGTATTACATATTGTACGGGTGTAAGTGTACCTGGTATTACATATTGTACTGATGTAAGTGTATCTGGTATTACATATTGTACGGGTGTAAGTGTAACTGGTATTACATAGTGTAACGGTGTTAGTGTACCTGGTATTACATATTGTACAGGTGTAAGTGTACCTGATATTATATATTGTACGGGTGTAAGTGTACCTGGTATTATATATTGTACATGTGTAGGTGTACATGGTATTACATATTGTACGGGTGTAAGTGTAACTGGTATTACATAGTGTAACGGTGTTAGTGTACCTGGTATTACATATTGTACAGGTGTAAGTGTACCTGATATTATATATTGTACGGGTGTAAGTGTACCTGGTATTATATATTGTACGGGTGTAAGTGTACCTGGTATTACATATTGTACCGATGTTAGTGTACCTTGTATTTCATATTGTACATGTGTAGGTGTACATGGTATTATATATTGTACGGGTGTAAGTGTACCTGGTATTACATAGTGTAACGGTGTAAGTGTACCTGGTATTACATATTGTACCGGTGTAATTGTACCTGGTTTTACATATTGTACGGGTGTAAATGTACCTGGTATTACATATTGTATGGTGTAAATGTACCTGGTATTACATATTGTACGGGTGTAAATGTACCTGGTATTACATATTGTACTGTGTAAATGTACCTGGTATTACATATTGTACGGATGTAAATGTACCTGGTATTACATATTGTACGGATGTAAATGTACCTGGTATTACATATTGTACGGTGTAAATGTACCTGGTATTACATAGTGTAACGGTGTAAGTGTACCTGGTATTACATATTGTACTGGTGTAAGTGTAACTTGTATTACATAGTGTACCGGTGTAAGTGTACCTGGTTTTACTTATTGTACCGGTGTAAGTGTACCTGGTATTACATATTGTACCGGTGTAAGTGTACTTGGTAGTACATATTGTACTGGTGTAAGTGTAACTGATAGTACATATTGTACTGGTGTAAGTGTACCTGGTATTACATATTGTACGGTGTAAATGTACCTGATAGTACATATTGTACTGGTGTAAGTGTAACTGATAGTACATATTGTACGGTGTAAGTGTACCTGGTATTACATATTGTACGGTGTAAATGTACCTGATAGAACATATTGTACTGGTGTAGGTGTAACTGATAGTACATATTGTACGGTGTAAGTGTACCTGGTAGTACATATTGTACGGTGTAAGTGTACCTGGTAGTACATATTGTACGGTGTAAGTGTACCTGATAGTACATATTGTACTGGTGTAAGTGTAACTGATAGTTCATATTGTACCGGTGTAAGTGTACCTGGTAGTACATATTGTACGGTGTAAGTGTAACTGATAGTACATATTGTACTGGTGTAAGTGTACCTGGTAGTTCATATTGTACTGGTGTAAGTGTACCTGGTATTACATATTGTACCGGTGTAAGTGTACCTGGTATTACATATTGTACTGGTGTAAGTGTACCTGGTAGTACATATTGTACTGGTGTAAATGTACCTGGTATTACATATTGTACGGGTGTAAGTGTACATGGTATGACATATTGCATCGGTTTAACTGTATCTGGTAGTACATATTCTATCGGTGTAAGTGTAACTGGTATTACATATCGTACTGGTGTAACTGGTATTACATAGTGTAACGGTGTAAGTGTACCTGGTTTTACTTATTGTACCGGTGTAAGTTTACCTGGTAGTACATATTGTACCGGTGTAAGTGTACCTGGTATTACATCATGTACGGTGTAAATGTACCTGGTATTACATATTGTACCGGTGTAAGTTTACTTGGTAGTACATATTGTACGGTGTAAGTGTACCTGGTAGTACATATTGTACTGGTGTAAGTGTACCTGGTATTTACATATTGTACCGATGTAAGAGCACCTGGTATTACATAATGTACCGGTGTAAGTGTACCTGGTATTACATATTGTACCGGTGAAATTGTATGTGGCATTTTAGACTACTGTGCCGGATTAAGAGTACATGGTCTGGTGTTTACGGACTACTGTCCAAGTGTAACAGTACCCGATAATATACGACCTACTGGCCGGGTGACAATCCAGTGTCCTGGTGTAAGTGTATTACGGGGACAATCCGGCCTGTCCTAGCGGTGTCCTCTTCAAATGTTTGTATCTAGCTCGGTTCAATGGTTTTGAATAGATATATCTGTTGTGAAATCTGAAATACCAGAGGGGGAAGCGCCGTGTCGGGTTTCTGCAGTATGGTAGCTGTAGCCACACCTGTGTTTTGTTTTAGTGTGTCGTCGGCCACGCCACCAAGTCCTATCGATACGACAACACGTACGCAGACCCATGTACTAAATCTAATCCTCACTGAAAGAATTTACAACACACATTTTGCCAGCGCTTGATATAGTTGAAGAGTGTGTATGTATTTAACCTGGGATTTTTCATGGATAGTTTAGTAAAGGACACTGTGACAGCACATTCTTAACACTGTGTAGGTATAGCGCGCGCGAGCAGTCGGCCTGTTCAAAACCAGCTAACTTGTGCTAGCAGTCGAGTTTGCTGTGGGACGGAATGAAAATCGAAGTCGAGGAGATCACGATCGATTGGGTTCGGCTATTGTTGGTTTGATGATCGTCTCCCACACCAGTGCCTGGCTCACTCCAGCCTCCTCGGTCAACATGGTGTGATTGAAACCATTGTCAGGATTATCTAAAATGAATACAGTATGTTCCAAATGTGGAAAACCCGTCTACTTTGGTAAGTAAACAATCATGGTTATTTCCTTTTTTACATTGCACATTGCAGTGCGTTTTAAAAGTATGAATAATGAAAGGCATGTGCCACATGTGTGTACGACTCTGCTCCGGTGTGTTATGTGGAGGGAGAGATAAAGCGACAGAGGTGGAGTAGGGCACTATATACATAGTCATTACCTTCACTTCAGGGAATGTGGCAGTTAATTAATAACACAGATACTAATTAAAACACGTAATTGATATTGATTAATTTTCATTATTGACACACATTGAGCTGAAGAGCCTAGTGTGCATGTTGTGTATTAGTACCAAACATCCTAACCCCGCTGTGTTGTCAGCCCGTGGATTACTTTCGATTGATTTAAATGTATACTTTTAGTATTACTTAGTTAGGTTATAGCTGTCACCTACACACGTGTATACAGCACACGACATGTTTACCACTGAGAAGGGCGTGTGCCCTATTTCATTCACACACCTATAATATTAAACGCTTGCTTGGGCGGTGTGCAAGTATTTCTTAAAAAAAATAATTCATACATTATTCACATGGTTGGTTTTACAACACAGTTAACAGAAATCGTCAGAATGTTCACACCGCCCTGAGCGGCGCGTGTTTGTGTGAAGCAGGCAGCTCAAGGATGTTTCTGACGCAGTGATAATACAATATTTATATAGAAATGTTTAAAATAGACACGATTGTGTATAATGTGAGAAATGAAACAGATACGACATAGTCTTCTGCGTGGCCACGTTATAGGGGTGTCTGTCTACAGGTCATTATACATGTCCGTCGTGCATGAATGATTTCCATTTGTCAGGTATCCTGTCATCATCGATGATGAAGGTTGAACGTGTAATATAGTACTTTAAGTATTTAAAGTATGTTACTCTATATAAACTAGAAATGATCCAACACTGTCAACACCAATGTGGCCTTCGTTTGTAACATACAAGTGTGATTTAAGGCACTGCGCATACTCTAATCTGCGTTGTATAACAATACTATATAGGTAAAGGAGGATATGCTACTCGGATTCAATGTTAATGTGTCTGTTTTTATGACACAAATACTGCAGTATAGACATTTCTAAATCGCTAGCTGTCATAAAGAGTGTAAGCCAGGCTATTTCTCATCTTAACATCGATTGAATGCGTCTGGGAATAGTCTCAGAATAACAACTATAGTCCAAGAGTAGTGTTCTGATATTGTTTGATTGTTTTCGTCTCCATATACCGTAAATATACTGCTTGTTGCTGCGAACAATTTGTTTTTATCGCCATACCCCATATGTTCTGTGAAAATGGTCCACAAATATGGTGTTGGCTGTCCTGAGCGACATGTTTCGGCCACATACCCGACAAGAGTGTTTCTAGTTTGTGTGAACGAAGCTGTTTCCAAAATTGAATCCGGTTCCACGACTGTGTCCAAAGCTTTGTAACTATCCCAGTGGGATGTAAACGAAAGCTTCCTGATGTTTTGTCCAAGGTTTTATTACTGTGTTGTTGATTGATGTGTACCATACCTTTGCTGTAGGTTTGTTGCAAACGACACCTATCGAGGTATCGTGGTTTCATAACTTTGCGGAAGGTTGTCCCGAACGAAATCGGTTTTGATGTTTAGGGATTCCATAAACTGTATCCTCGAAATTCCAGGGACTACGCTCTCTTACGTTTCCTGAGCGTAACCCCTGTGATTTTGTGGATGCCATTACCGTGTCTTTAATCTTCAGGATCCATATATCTATAAACGACAGCTGAGTTGGCCTCCCTTTGGTCTCGAAGGTCCCATAGCCATACTGCTGGGTGTTGTAAACGACGAATCTAAGCGCTAATGGACTTAGTATCAGACGAGTTGCACTCTCCATCATCTCATCTTGGTGAAGGGAATTGTTCCATTAACAAATATATATCGCTGAGTAGTATGTAGATGTGACGCCATTGAGGTGTTGACGCCAGGAAGCCACAAAGGAACGAAGATAATGTTGAAACCATAGGAGTACCGAATGACTGTAAGATTGAAGTCGTGAGCGTTTGACGAACGGTAGAGCTCTAACAATCACACATTACTTATGGTCTGTCTGTAGTAGGTACGTCGATTGATCCAGTCGCGAGGTGTACATCGCCGTGACCTTATACTACGAATGGCACAGGAGCGGGATTGTCATAGCAATGCGGTATATTCCCCGTCTACCAAGTCAGATGAGAACGTATATAATGTTTTTTTTTGTGTGTGTGCCGATGATTTAAATTATTTAAAGGGCCAGCTAGATATGTATTGATCGCTTATTTGTGCTGTAAAAGCAGAATTTGTCGAGATTTGGAGAATGAACAATGATACATACACAGGAAAACCTGCAGGTTACCGAAAAACTGATTTCCAGTCGGTCACAGCATGGGAGCTGTTCACAGTAAAACAGCCCAGGCGACGAGCAAGTCCGTCTTCTGTTTCCACACGTATCCGGGCCACAAAGGTAGGATCAAAATGTCTTAAAGATCGCGAGCTACTTGCCTTGCAAGAGCAACAAAGGTAGGAAACTGGAAGTGTTAAACGGGTCACTTATTTAGGAATCGGCAAGTTTTTAAAGGCACAAAATTGGGCGGCTGGCAATCCTACGAGGGCTAAACATGTATGGAGCAGGCCAAAGGTGTTTCGCCGTTATCTTAACAATTCTAGAAATTGGTAAGTCTCAAAAAGGCACAAAGTTCCGGAGATGCTAGTCTTACAAGGACACTAATGATAAGGGATTTGGCAATCTTACAAGGGCTAAAAATGTATGGTGTGAACTGGTAACTTTACAAAGGTACAAATCTGCAAGTTATAAAAGTTATGCGCACAGTAAATCTGAGATTCTTAAAAGGGCACAAAGATAGGGCGATGCTAGCCGCACACGGGCACTTAATAAGGGAGTTCAATCTTACAGAGGTAGAGAGCTGTAGGGCAAATGCGGTCTTGCATGTAGGGACCACACAGCGGCGGGGAGCTGTCTTGTCTTGCATGTAAGATCATTAGAACACTGGTCACAGATGCAACAAGGAAAAATAAATCAAGGAGGATATCATTTTACAGGTAAGGGTTGAAATATAGGTAAAAACCGTGCAATAACTCACAAAAAACTCTTATTGAATGAGATGGGACAAAAACTACGGTCAGAAAAATTGTATCTAAAGCAAATATCCTGTCATCAAAGATAGAAAGCTGTCACAAAAACTTTGTCAAACATAAATCTGTTAAAAAAAACCATGCAACAATGGCAGGATTATGTCACATATACCCGGCAACAAATTTAAGATTTTGTCACACATACCTGGCAACAAATGTAGGATTTTGTCTCACATATCTGGCAACAAATGTAAGATTTTGTCACATATACCCGGCAACAAATGTAGGATTTTGTCACACATACCCGACAACAAATGTAGGATTCTGTCACACATACCTGACAACAAAGGTAGGATTCTGTCACACATACCTGACAACAAAGGTAGGATTCTGTCACACATACCCGACAACAAAGGTAGGATTCTGTCACACATGCCTGACAACAAAGGTAGGATTCTGTCACACATACCCGGCAACGAATGTATGATTCTGTCACACATACCAGACAACAAATGTAATGTTCTGTCACACATACCTGACAACAAAGGTAGTATTCTGTCACACATACCCGGCAACAAAGGTAGGATTCTGTCACACATACCCGACACCAAAGGTAGGATTCTGTCACACATACCCGACAATAAAGGTAGGATTCTTTCACACATACCCGACAATAACGGTATGATTCTGTCACACATACCTGGCAACAAATGTAGTGTTCTGTCACCCATACCTGACAACAAAGGTAGGATTCTGTCACACATACCCGACAACAAAGGTAGGGCTCTGTCACACATACCCGACACCAAAGGTAGGATTCTGTCACACATACCCGGCAACAAAGGTAGGGCTCTGTCACACACACCTGACAACAAAGGTAGGATTCTGTCACATATACCCGGCAACAAAGGTAGTGTTCTGTCACACATACCCGACAACAAAGGTGGGGCTCTGTCACACATACCCGACAACAAATGTAGGATTCTGTCACACATACTTGACAACAAAGGTAGGGCTCTGTCACACATACCCGGCAACAAAGGTAGGGCTCTGTCACACACACCTGGCAACAAAGGTAGGATTCGGTCACACATACCCGACACCAAAGGTGCGATTATGTCACACATACCCGACAACAAAGGTAGGGCTCTGTCACACATACCCGGCAACAAAGGTAGGGCTCTGTCACACACACCTGACAACAAAGGTAGGATTCTGTCACACATACCCGGCATCAAAGGTAGTGTTCTGTCACACATACCCGACAACAAATGTAGGATTCTGTCACACATACTTGACAACAAAGGTAGGGCTCTGTCACACATACCCGGCAACAAAGGTAGGGCTCTGTTACACACACCTGACAATAAAGGTAGGATTCTGTCACACATACCCGACAGCAAATGTAGGATTCTGTCACACATACCCGACAACAAAGGTAGGGCTCTGTCACACATACCCGACACCAAAGGTAGGATTATGTCACACATACCCGACACCAAAGGTAGGATTCTGTCACACATACCCGACACCAAAGGTAGGATTCTGTCACACATACCCGACAACAAAGGTAGGATTCTGTCACACATACCCGTCAACAAAGGTAGTGTTCTGTCACACATACCCGACAACAAGTGTAGGATTCTGTCACACATACCCGACAACAAATGTAGGATTCTGTCAAACATACTTGACAACAAAGGTAGGATTCTGTCACACATACCCGACACCAAAGGAAGGATTCTGTCACACATACCCGGCAACAAAGGTAGTGTTCTGTCACACATACCCTACAACAAAGGTAGGGCTCTGTCACACACGCCTGACAACAAAGGTAGGATTCTGTCACACATCCCCGGCAACAAAGGTAGGGCTCTGTCACACATACCCAACAACAAATGTAGGATTCTGTCACACATCCCCGACAACAAGTGTAGGATTCTGTCACACATACCCGGTAGCGCTCTGTCACACATACCCGGCAACAAATGTATGATTCTGTCACACATACCTGACAACAAAGCTAGGGCTCTGTCAAACATACCTGACAACAAAGGTAGGATTCTGTCACACATCCCCGACAACAAAGGTAGGATTCTGTCAAACATACTTGACAACAAAGGTAGGACTCTGTCACACATACCCGACACCAAAGGAAGGATTCTGTCACACATACCCGACAACAAGTGTAGGATTCTATCACACATACCCGACAACAAATGTAGCATTCTGTCAAACATACTTGACAACAAAGGTAGGACTCTGTCACACATACCCGACACCAAAGGAAGGATTCTGTCACACATACCCGGCACCAAAGGTAGGGCTCTGTCACACACACCCGACAACAAAGGTAGGATTCTGTCAAACATACTTGACAACAAAGGTAGGACTCTGTCACACACACCCGACAACAAAGGTAGGATTCTGTCAAACATACTTGACAACAAAGGTAGGACTCTGTCACACATACCCGACAACAAAGGTAGGATTCTGTCACACATACCCGGCAACAAATGTAGTGTTCTGTCACTCATACCCGGCAACAAAGGTAGGATTCTGTCACACATAGGCTTACACGACAACAAGGCATTGCCTGAACCAGGAAGTGAAAGAAAAGGTCTGTTAAGTTTTCCACATGTTTTAAAAACCAGCTTTTGTCCAAGGCTTGTCGGTAATCAAATACTACCAAGTCTAAGCATTGTTCAAGCCCGTAAATTATGACTGGGTATTTGTCACAGGTACACATTCAAGGTACACAGGAAAGTGTTCTTTGTGTGTGAAGTGTTTCTGGTTTCCAAGATGTCAACAGCTATACCCCTCCACCCTGACATGTTATGATAAGGTCAGTGTTATTTGGAGCTGGTTTGGGACACACATGATGTTGGATGCGATATAACGTGTGTATGTGTGCGGGGTGTACATTTATATCACTGTATCTAATTTCAGTGTGAAATTGGACTCTTGTCAAAGTTACAGCATTCGTCTTTTGTCATTAACTTATAGTTAATCCGGAAGAAAAACAACTTGTCCAAATGTTTGGTCCTGTGATCTAACAACCCTTCTAACAAGGTAAAGAGTTGGACATTCAGTCAAACAACATATTGTAGAAACACTGTCAACACTGTTAAACCTTCGTGAAGTTATAGTTAATGTCCAGTGCAGAGTGTTCTCGTTAATCTGAGGCCTGTCCACCTGTCTGTTAGTTTATAGGTATATACTAGTATAGGTCTACTGGTAGGTACAGTTGTATGTTTTTTCTACATGGTTAATAAATCTAATTTATGGCTCGAGTCTCATAGTATCATCGCACTGTAGTATTTGGACTGTGTCTTGTACTGAAATATATGTTTTCTTTTCTGAAAATTGTCGTCTTGTCAACATTTTTTGCAAAAAGGTATTTTTTTCATAATGAAATATCGTTCACCATCGCAGTCATATTCGCATTCATCAAGACTCAGCTAAATTGAGTAGTATTTATATAGTAAAGAGTCAGTCTGTTAGTTCCCTGTCAATTCTGTAAAACTGGTTTGAGCAGCTCTTTTATCTGAACTATCTTCTGTAAAAATAACTTTATATGAATATGTATTTAATCGACAACTTGCCCGGAACTCTACTTGCCCGGAAGCTATTCTGAGGACGCCTTGTATAGATTAACGATAGAGCGGTTTAATAATACTTCTCCACTGCTAAATGATCATGGTCTCTAGATGTTTTCTGTCTTATCCTGTTTTTGATGATGTCGTCTGTGCCGTTTTGGTACCATTGATCGCTTCCTAATGTGGTAGTAACAACATACATGTATGGTAGGCTGAAATCACGCGAGATTGACCACGCTGATAGGAAGCTGAGTTTTGATTGACGAATCCATGATATTGTTCTTTTAATAACATCACGTTTAACATGCTCTAGTCGTTACACATAATCACATAAATAGATCGTTTGAATAGCATTGCGTATTTTACATACGCATCGCGGAACCACACGCGACGGAATTACTACCATCGTTTAGCGAAGCCACGGTAGTAAAATTGTAAGCTATACGTACAGTAATTCTTCATGATGACCTCAGCTTAAAATACAAAATGTATATGAATTTTGGAGTTTTGACATAATTAAACGCGATACATGTAAAATATGCGCGTTCACAATATTTTGAGTTCGAGTGCAAGGTAATGGTAATTTCATGAAGCGGCGCTAAACCAGTTATTGATCACCATGGTAACGTGAGCCGTATTGTAACAGAACCAGTTTCTACTCTGGGTGAGCAGGCATTCTTGATGGGGACGGTTCCCTGGAGACCTCACCATTATAAACTCATTAAAACAAACTCATCATACGTTCCTTTCGATATTTTAATAGGAAAAGTACGGCATCTTTGTCATAACTTGCCATGATTAGCAACTGGCATTTTGAGAAACTCATCATAGAGGAGGATAACAATGCTAAGAAACACATTTTAGAGAGGGATAGCAATGCTGAGAAACTCATAGAGAGGGATAGCAATGCTGAGAAACACATAGAGAGGGATAGCAATGCTGAGAAACACATAGAGAGGGATAGCAATGTTGAGAAACACATAGAGAGAGATAGCAGTGCTGAGAAACACAGAGAGGGATAGCAATGTTGAGAAACACATAGAGAGGGATAGCAATGTTGAGAAACACATAGAGAGGGATAGCAATGTTGAGAAACACATAGAGAGGGATAGCAATGCTGAGAAACACATAGAGAGGGATAGCAATGTTGAGAAACTCATAGAGAGGGATAGCAATGCTGAGAAACTCATAGAGAGGGATAGCAATGCTGAGAAACTCATAGAGAGGGATAGCAATGCTGAGAAACTCATAGAGAGGGATAGCAATGCTGAGAAACTCATAGAGAGGGATAGCAATGCTGAGAAACTCATAGAGAGGGATAGCAATGCTGAGAAACTCATAGAGAGGGATAGCAATGCTGAGAAACTCATAGAGAGGGATAGCAATGTTGAGAAACTCATAGAGAGGGATAGCAATGCTGAGAAACTCATAGAGAGGGATAGCAATGCTGAGAAACTCATAGAGAGGGATAGCAATGCTGAGAAACTCATAGAGAGGGATAGCAATGTTGAGAAACTCATAGAGAGGGATAGCAATGCTGAGAAACTCATAGAGAGGGATAGCAATGCTGAGAAACTCATAGAGAGGGATAGCAATGCTGAGAAACTCATAGAGAGGGATAGCAATGCTGAGAAACTCATAGAGAGGGATAGCAATGCTGAGAAACTCATAGAGAGGGATAGCAATGCTGAGAAACTCATAGAGAGGGATAGCAATGCTGAGAAACTCATAGAGAGGGATAGCAATGCTGAGAAACTCATAGAGAGGGATAGCAATGCTGAGAAACTCAAAGAGAGGGATAGCAATGCTGAGAAACTCATAGAGAGGGATAGCAATGCTGAGAAACTCACAGAGAGTGGTATCCGTACCTCACATCAGAAATGTTTTTTTTTTTTTTTTTTTTTTTTTTTTTTTTTTTTTTTNACATGAATACATAAACACCACATACACGCACATACATACAATTCCCATATGCATGGTTTGTCTCTTGCATCGTCATATCTTTCATCATCATCATCCTCATCATGGATCCTAATTCTTGCTTATGAACTAAAACCCGTAAAGCAGCTGCTTTTTTTTAGTAAAGTTGTAAGCTGTACGCACATTTCTCATTCGCATATGAAGCATGGATGGCAATTATTAATGACGTCAATGACCCTGACTGACCCCAAAACGTCATACAATTACGTCACGAACAATAGCGTGACCCCGAAAGGTCACTATAATTCGCCCGTCAGTCTGCGCGTGTAAGCGATCCCCTATAGCACCCCCAAAAAGTGAAAAGTCTTCGAGCACGCGGCAAAAATGTGCAAGGTCTGAAGTTATCATCGGGAAATCTATATATAGATTAGGGAAATTCCCCTTTATTCGAAAAAAATTACCAGCCAACGAGACAGACCTTAACTAACTTGATGTAAACATCTAAAACGTGTAATATAACTATGAACACAGATTAGGTACAAATATAATTCCACGCTAACAAATTATCATGTACCTGTGGTCACTAATGCACGTGCTCCACTTCCTTTGTTCTACTTGCTGGATCAGTAAGTGTCTAGAGGGCGCTGAAGGCGTTTCAAGGAATGGAATCGTCTTAGCCAACGTGTCTTTATAAAGGGCGCTGTGGCTGTCTATTTATATTTCTATTTATAGAACGCGTTGCCACTGATGTTGTTCGCGCATCAATGCGAAGAGTCAGCATAACACCAAATACCCAATCCAATCCACACTTGTTAGCCTCCAGAGTATGCTTGGGTACACTAATGTTTTCTCAACAGTTTTGGTCGGCTTTTATGTCTCGAGATGACACTGAGGGATCTACTAGTGTCCGAGATTGCTGCGGCAGTATTCCAACACATTGACCAGTTTGTGCCATGAAGGCAACTAACTCGGACATAAATCGTGTCTTGGTCACCTGTATTGATTTCCTCTGACGGTGTGCAAAAGATGTTTGCAAGGATAACTTGGTAACCTAACCCCGGCTGTCAGGCAGGCTAACTCGGTTGTTTTCAGTGCAGTCTGCATGAACCATGATTGCAATTATTTCTTTAGGTCTTTTCTAAATTACGTTAACTTAGTCAAGTGGGTCTGATACCCTGTGAATTACACTTACAGGTGGGCCAGTTAACCTTGTTTATTTCCTGTTTTAAGTTAAAAAAAGAACTTCGAGACTTATACTCAGCAATAAGGGACACACACATAGCATATGACATCGATTGAATGTCGCATGCACAGGTATTAAGGAGGTTGTACAACGGACCTTAAGGTAGTACACAACGTTAGCCATGCTGTCACACCGGGTAGTCGTTAATGTCGATGCTTTTGTGTGGCTCATCCTGCCCAAACGTACCAAATATTATTTATAGTAGAACAGGTGTGTTAAGTAAAAGTTTAAAAAGCAAATACTCAATTCTATACGCTATCTCTGACAAATGGGTGACGGCTGGATCAGCCCGCGTCGATAACCGTTTCCGTGTGTTTGTCACCAGGCTCTGGATTGTGTATATAGGCTTTACATAGACCGAGGCAATGAGGCAGCACTTTTAGTCTATGTACATAACTTCTGTGGATGAAACAAATGTACGGGGTGCAGTTTATGAAGGTCCAATACTAACATTACATACATGTAGTACCCCACATATCTTTAAAGACAAACTACAGATTGTCAATTGTTCCTCCTCTTCCAATACCAGGGCTCTGTGGCCGGATTTAACCGTCACATACGCGTCACATACACCGTCGTGATTGCAATTCAGATGTTGATTCTGTAACCACTTTGTGCACTTTCTTTTATTGCAGTATCACATTGTATCATGGCTGGACGTTGTCATTTCGTCCTATATTCGCATCAACATGCTTACTGAAAGTTTTGTAGAGGCCAGAGGCGTTAGTCATGCTTATTCACAGTTTCATAGTATTGGTAGTACTTTGTATTATGTGAACTTCTGCTGTTGTCAATTTATGATCATATGGTTTCTTGGAATGAAATACTTCATTGTTTTCTGTCCATGCACTATGACAATCCTCGATAAAACTACGGGACCGTAGCCACCATTCCCTCCCACTTCAACGGAAGGGAGTACGGGATAATTAGCCTTTAGTATTCTGATATATTGTCGTTGGCGTAATGTTCTCTATAAACTGATAAGTGTAGGTCAGACATTGAAAATGCCCATGTGGAAGGAGTAAACAGGAACCTTATACATTGTATGTACTGATTATTACGTAATGATTGTCACAACAGGTCATTTCCCATAAGATGATGCATATTATGATCGATGATGTTCCAGCGATGTCCACAATGTACCAACAAGGTCACATGATGTTTCAAATAGGTCCCATATGTATAATGTACAAAATTGTACACAATGTTCCAACAAATTCTAAGGTATTCCAAAAATGTTTACATGTGCAAACACAGTCACACAATGTTGGAACAATGTACAAAGCCCAACAAATACCAATAGGTCCAAAACTTTCCAACTAAGTCCTGTATTTAGGGCATCGAAGTGTTTCAACAAGGACCAAAAATGCACTTGTACCGATAAGGTCCACCAATTTACCGGCCTGATCCAACAATGTACCGACACGGCCCAACAATGTACTGGCTTGGTCCAACAATGTACTAGCCTGGTCCAACAATGTACCAGCAAGGTACCGACACGGCCCAACAATGTACTGGCTTGGTCCAACAATGTACCAACAAGGCCCAACAATGTACTTGCCTGGTCCAACAGTGTATCGACAAGGCCCATCAAAGTACCGAAAAGGCCCAAAAATGTAATGGCATGGTCCACCAATGTACCAACACGGCCAAACAATGTACCAACACGGCCAAACAATGTACCAACACGACCAAACAATGTACTGGCTTGGTCATACAATGTACCGACAAGGCCAAATAGTGTACCGACAAAGCCCATCAAAGTACCAAAGAGACCCAACAGCGTACTGGCTTGGTCCAACAATGTACTGGCTTGGTCCAACAATGTACCGACAAGGTCCAACATTATACTGGCTTGGTCCAACAATGTACCGACAAGGCCAAATAGTGTACCGACAAAGCCTATCAAAATACCAAAACTACCCAACAATGTACTGGCTTCGTCCAACAATGTACCGACAAGGTCCAACAATGTACTGGCTTGGTTCAACAATGTACCAAAAAGCCCAACAATGTACCGGTCTGGTCAAATAATGACCCGACAAGGCCCAACAATGTATCGACATGTTCCGACAATGAGCCGACAAGGTCAAACAATGTACCGACTAGGTCCAAACAATGTACAACAAGACCAAACGATGTAGCATTGTTGTCCATCGGACAAGGTCAGGTCACGGACTATACCAATAATACCATCGATCTGAGTGACACCATGCGAAATAGCACTCAGGTTGATGCTTTTTGAGTATAAAAAGTCTATTTTCATTACAAGCGAAGCATGGTTGAATTATTGATAATCAGGGTGGCATAGCTGTATTGTGTCATCAGTAGATACTGTATTGGCAGTAGTGTTCTATAGGAGTATTGAACTACTTGTCAATAACCAATACTCGTGGTTCTTAGGGACTTGGGCGCAAATCTATATAACAAACCTTTCGAGTGTCATATCGTGACTGCTATGTTTCTTAAATATATAGATAAATTAACTAAATAACCTGATTTTGTATCCATGTTTATGTATGTACCTTCTAAGTATAGTCTAGATAATTTCATTCTTTTTTTCTCCCAATATTTTATTGGTATGATTTAGTAACATTTAAACCCATCGAGGAGCGTTCTAGCGACAACTGCGTGTATGACCAGAAGTAGTACCGTGGTCGGCATTTTTTGTGTAATTAAGTACATGTGCCGAAGTTTCTTGTTATACCGTGTACATTGTATATTTGATATCTGAAATAGAATTTCGTCATTTTATTTAACTTTTATTACAATTAAGCATAATTGAATCGAGTGACCCATGATAAGAGGTTCGTTTGAACCTCTGTATGGTTTATACACGGACTGCCTTGTATGTGTGTACAGGTATATACCACGTTTGTAAATATTGACCTGTTGGCTTCTATGTTTACATATATAGCTGTACTGTTTGACCAATCCGGTACATTTATTCATAAGTTTGCCATTTGAAACACGACCCAACCTTATCAGGTATTGCTTACAGACTGAATGCATGTTAGACAGCATTGTTTTGTCCTAGAGGCATGCTTCTGTACAGTGTTTGAACGTCAATCCCCCCCTCCCCCCTCCCCCCTCCCTCAGAAAAAAAGTCATGTTCAACCGTGTTTTTTCTTTTTGTAATCATGTAGATAACATTGTAATAAGAAAGTCACATTGGAAGTTTCTTTTTAATCTTTGACCGATCAAATGAGCCCCCAGGCTTTCTATTACACCGCTCGGGGCATTTATCGTCCGAGATAACGGCAAGTCGTGTTAGCCCGAGGCTTAGCAATACACATTCAATTTAGTAACCTGGATATAAAGGCACAAATCAGGTCGTAATATAATGTCGCCGGTCGTGTTCATCCAATAGTGAACCACAAGCCAATTCAAAGTATAACAAGCATGGTCGTGTTCATTATAAAATGAACTACATACCTACTCAAAAGTATTACAAACATGGTCGTGTTCATCCTATAGTGAACTACAAGCCTACTCAAAAGTAAAACAAGCATGGCCGTGTTCATTATATAGTGAACTACAAACCTACTCAAATGTATAACAAACATGGCCGTGTTCATTCTATAGTGAACCACAGGCAAACTCAAAAGTATAAAAAAAATTGTACGTACAAGGTAAGATCTGCCTTGCTGAACAAAGTATAAGAACATGGTCAGGTTCATTTTGCTGAACTATAAATTTACCAACTGATTGTACAATGTCCATGGTCAGGTCGGGTGCAATCCAGTCAACTACTTATTTATTGCATGTTTAAATCAGCTACATTTCTGGGGACATACATGAAATGATTGTCGAAGAAATTGAATTTGGTGGTAAGAATCTATGGGTTATTGTCAAATTCTGATATTTAGTTTAGTGTATATTACTAAAGTATACACCAAGTTGAAAATGAAAGATTAAGCAAGTTGTATCAAAATGTTCTCAAATAATCTGCATGTTTGAATGTGAACGTGATGGTGTGGCGTTAATGTACACATGACGTAATGTGGCCTTGAGAAGACTGAACAAATTGAGTACCTAACGAACCCTCAGACTGTCGTCTGATCTCGGAACAGGGACGCACTTGTCCTGTGTACGCCGGGGTGGCACGCGGGCGACCTCGCCTCGCTCTTTCTTCACCTTGAGGACACTGCACTGTTTCTAAAATCGTGTTTCTCGTTATACACAATGATAAAGCTCTAGTAGCAATAATCCCGGCCCCTGGACTTTAGCTGAACACTATGCTTTACAAGTTTCCAGCTTGCTATAGATTCCGTTCAGGTATCACGTCCACAGTGATAAATAAAACAGCAATGTTTGAACAAGTCAAGTGGGCTATCTATCAAACTTGAGAACGCCATGCTTCCTAGCGCTCCATACAGCGATACAACAAGCCAATAAAGTTTTGTAACTAAGTCATTTGTTTGTCGACTCTCGGACTTGTTCTACATGTAAAGTAGTTGCTTTTTCAGAGACCACGATGGTTGTACCATGCGAACAGGTGTGTCTAACAAACATGTAAATACAGGAAGTGAACGAACTGAATTGAACTGCGTTTTGTAAACTATACCATATTTCAATAACATTTGAAAAAAGTATAAGTGAAGTGTTTACAATAGACGAAAAGGTCCGGGAATTACCCCTTATTGGTAACAGGTATTTCCTGCGTATAGAGTACATAATGCGTTATTCGTGCGTTAAATCTTCTGTTCCACGTTTGAAAAGAAATCGTTAATAACAATTAATGTGCTTTAAAAAACGTGAGAGTGTGATCGTGTGGTTATTACCGAGAGTAATACCTTGTAATAACATGTACCAAGTGTAATACCGTGTATTTACCGAATCGAGTGTAATACCGTGTATTTACCAGGTGTAAGGTGTGTTATTGGAGGATGTAATCGTGTGGTAATAATACCGTGTGTTTAGCGAACCGAGTGTAATACCGGGTATTTACCAGGTGTAAGGAGTGTTATTTGAGGTTGTAATCTTGTGGTAATAATACCGTGTGTTTACCGAACCGAGTGTAATACCGTGTATTTACCAGGTGTAAGGTGTGTTATTTGAGGTTGTAATCTTGTGGTAATAATACCGTGTATTTACCGAACCAAGTGTAATACCTATACCGACGGTAAATTGTAATGTGAAGGTGGGGTGATTGTGTGGTTATAATACCGTGTGTTAATTACCGGGTATAAACTGTAATGCGAGAGTGTGATTGTGTGGTTGAAATACCGTGTGTTAACCAAGTGTAAAATGTAATGTGAGGATGTGGTTGAAATACTGTGTGTTAACCGGGTGTAAACTGTGTAATGTGAGGGTGTGATTGTGTGGTTATAATACTATGTGTTAACCAAGCGTAAACTGTAACGTGGTTGTGTGATTGTAATACCGTGTGTAAATCGGGTGTAAACTGTAATGTGGTGGTGGTGTTGTTGTAATATTGTGTGTTAACCGAGTGTAATCTGTAATGTGAGGGTGTGATTATGTGGTTATAATACCGTGTGTTAACCGTGTGTAAACTGTAATGTGGTTGTGTTGTTGTAATATTGTGTGTTAACCGGGTGTAAACTGTAATGTGAAGGTGTGATTGTGTGGTTAAATACCGTGTGTAAACCAAGTGTAAGCTGTAATGTGGTTGTGTGGTTGTAATACCGTATGTTAACCAAGTGTAAACTGTAATGTGAGAGTGTGATTATGTGGTGGTAATACCGTATGTTAACCAAGTGTAAACTGTGTAATGTGAGGATGTGATTGTGTGGTGGTAATACTGTATGTTAACCAAGTGTAAACTGTAATGTGTAATGTGAGAGTGTGGTTGTGAGGTTGTAATAATGTATGTTAACCAAGTGTAAACTGTTATGTGTAATGTGAGGGTTTGATTGTGTAGTGGTAATACTGTTTGTTAACCAAGTGTAAACTGTAATGTGTAATGTGAGGGTGTGATTGTGTGGTTGTGTGGTTGTAATACCGTGTGTTAATCACATGTAAACTGTGTAATGTGAGGGTGTGATTGTGTGGCCACGAAAAATACCGTGTGTTTATCGTGCATGGATATCTTTACATCGACCGCATTGCTTTACATCAATATACGTTGCTGGTAACAAACTTTTTCTCTATTTGCAGCTGAACGTAAAACATCGTTGGGTAAGAACTGGCACCCGTCATGTTTGAAATGTGAAGAGTGTGGCAAAATCCTGGCGCCTGGTGCACATGCCGAGGTAAGTTCGTCATTTTTATAAAGGTCAACCCTGACCCAGCATAAAGACGTGTACAATATATAGGTACACCGTCTCAATTGATCTAATCTGACCACAGGAGTATGACGTTGCATCTATGCTTATAGACATGATAATGTCATTATATGGAATATATACCGCCTTACTACATATATTGTACTTCGAGGAATAAATATAGTAGAAAGTTAAGAGACTATGTATTGATACGACGTCCACTATTTCGCCATACCTCCCTGTGAACACACGGCCGCATCAGTACGTAATCCGTGGTGTATATTCGGCAAAAAAAGATAATTAAATATTCATTCATAAATGTGTGTAGTATAACAGTTAACCATCCCTGTTGACAGAACTTAACATGTCCGATCTCGATATGATTAGCTAGATACGTAGACGTCAATAACCTGGAGTTGTGCACCTACGGTTTAAAAACAGTTTCAGAGTGTTTGTTCCTTTGACCTTTTTCGTATATACGTTGAGACCTTGAAAACGCTTAAACCCTAGTTAAACGATTCACTTGTGTCATTATTGTTGTAAAATACCAAAATTTTACAGTAAAGTAATTAAACGACTTAAATACGTTGACGTTTGGCCAGTTAAAATGGCACAGGATGTGTTCCTGGCTGAAGTAGTGCCGTTCCAAAATGGAAATGGGTTGCTCTGAAGTAATAGTCTGAAACAACGTCTACCGATATATAGATGACTAGAGGTATGGATGCGTATAATGTGTCTGTCTGTACATGATGTCCATCTGTGCACGATGTCCGCCTGTGCACGTTTTCCGTCTGTACACGATGTCCGTCTGTACACGGTTTCCGTCTGTACCCGTTTCCGTTTGTGCACGATGTCCGTCTGCACAAGATGTCCATCTGTACAAGATGTCCGCCTGTACACGATGTCCGTCTGTACACGATGTCTGTCTGTACACGATGTCCGTCTGTACACGATGTCCGTTTGTACCCGTTTCCGTTTGTGCACGATGTCCGTCTGCACAAGATGTCCATCTGTACAAGATGTCCGCCTGTACACGATGTCCGTCTGTACACGATGTCCGTTTGTACATGATTCCCATATGCACATGATGACCATCTGTACACGATGTCCGCCTGTGCACGTTTTCCGTCTAAACACGATGTCCAACTGTGCACGTTTTCCGTCTAAACACGATGTCCGTCTGTACACGATGTTCGTCTGTGCACGATGTCCGTCTGTACACGATTCCTATCTGTACACGATGTCCGTCTTTACACGATTTCCGGTTTCCGTCCGTCTGTACCCGTGTCCGTTTGTACACGATGTCCATCTGAACAAGATGTCCATCTGTAATGACCAAGTGAGTTGAAAATTACCAACGTAAATAAGAGACAACAGTCAACAGATATAAGACAAGCGCTTAACGATTTGGACTTATTCAGTTTAAATCAGCCCTGCGATTTATCGTCCACGTGTGTGACTTAGGCAGCGTTAAATATATCTCGATCTACATCTTCTGTGGAAGTTTATTTCCGTCACTAAAACGCTTGTTTATCTAAGATCCACAATGAACTTGCTGCCGTTTTAAAACCAATTAAGTTCTGGTACTATTTATAAATCAACAATAAATATGGTACTATCTATATATAGCCAACACACATGGTGGTGCTTTACCTATAATAAGTATACATCTACTTTAGTTAAATTGACTGCAAAGCATCCTCCCTGTTGTCCTGACTAGGCTGTCCAGGGAGTTAGTTAGCAATGTTCATAACTTTCGCGGAAAAGAGAGGCATGTAATTATAAATGATAGGTGTTCCAAGAAATAGACCAAAGTATAGTATAGACGGTCGGTGTTCCAGGAGTGTCACGGAAGTATAAATGTCGATGAAATTTACATTTTGTGGAAACAAAAACAATTCCAGATGTTGTAATATATTGATGCAGTACATCAATTTTGGATACATCGAGGTTCCAAAACCAGAGCAAGCAACCCCTGAATCTGCAGTGATCCCCAAATTAGTCATCTCTTACTATCATGCAGTTCAATACATCAGGCCGAACATAAAAAAAGAAACGATAAGATTCAACTCACGGATGATGCTTGCGAGTTTTATCGACAATGAGCATCATCTCGCGCGTGGCACCCGTGCCTCGGGTCACATTTCACGCGTCTATTCATATTCCGTGTTTCAATCTCCCCTGCAGTGACAGCAATGGCGAATAATTTGGCGTCACCGATGTCAGCTTGGAGATTTTATAGAGATTACGATTTTTCCATAAACTATTTTTTCCCCATCGGTTGTCGTTGGTGAACCTAGCAGATTCCAGTGCTGCTAAATATTGATTCACTAGCTGATGCGCTGTGTTAGTGTATTGAGATTAACACTAACATCAATGGGGCCAGAAAACATGTCATTACGAACGACAGCTGATTGTCTTCCGTACGGTATTTAATCGGATAATGAATCTCGTTTGATGAAATTTTGGTTTTATTCAACCTGTGGTAGGTGGCAATGATCTTCAACAGTTATAGCATACAATAAAATTTAATGATTCCAGGAAACGCTTTGCCTTCTCTAAACTATAGATTTATTTATTTTAGGATTAAAGAATTTCCAAAAGTACTCATTTAAAAGGTATTGTTTTGAAAAATGCACGCACTTGTTTAAACATTCCCTGTACATATGTATGCAGATGGGCGTATTTTTTGTATGAGAATGCATATGATTATATATGAAATCGCATGTTATCGAAGCAGACAAGATCTGCAGAGACTCCTGAGGCTGACTTCACGGTGAATTAGGCGAATGTCACAACAGGGTCGGGTCTATCGACCAGCGGGCGTTATATAGGTGATGACTTTACTGATACAGCCACTGGACCCAACAATCAATACATGCTTCGAATTCACTCACAAACGTAGCCCAGCCATGGTGTGGCGGTGCCAACTACCCACCTGTCATAGGGTGTCGCAAAGGCGGGCATCACCTCCTGCTGTAATACTGCGCCCTGTCATGTTTGGGCCCTAGCTTCGTATTCCTAACATGTTTGGGTCCTATCATTGTATTCCCGTCATGTTTGGGCACTACCGTTGTATTCCCGTCATATTTGGGTACCTGGAGGGATACGATGGTAGGGGGCATCGTATCCCCGTAATGTTTGGGTCCTATCATTGTATCCCCGTCATGTTTGGTTCCTACCATTGTATTCCCGTCATGTTTGGGTCCCTACCATTGAATTCCCGTCATTTTTTGGTCCCTATCATCGTATCCCCGTAATGTTTGGGTCCTATCATTGTATCCCCGTCATGTTTGGGTCCTACCATTGTATTCCCGTCATGTTTGGGTCCCTACCATTGTATTCCCGTCATTTTTTGGTCCCTATCATCGTATCCCCGTAATGTTTGGGTCCTATCATTGTATCCCCGTCATGTTTGGTTCCTACCATTGTATTCCCGTCATGTTTGGGTCCCTATCATCGTATCCCCGTCATGTTTGGGTCCTACCATTGTATTCCCGTCGTGTTTGGGTCCCTACCATTGTATTCCCGTCATTTTTTGGTCCCTATCATCGTATCCCCGTAATGTTTGGGTCCTATCATTGTATCCCCGTCATGTTTGGGTCCTCCCATTGTATTCCCGTCATGTTTGGGTCCCTACCATTGTATTCCCGTCATGTTTGGGCTCTACCGTTGTATTCCCGTCATATTTGGGTACCTGGAGGGATACGATGGTAGGGACCATCGTATCCCCGTAATGTTTGGGTCCTATCATTGTATCCCCGTCATGTTTGGGTCCTATCATTGTATCCCCGTCAGGTTTGGGTCCCTAACATTGTATTCCCGTCATGTTTGGGTCCTTATCATTGTATCCCCGTCATGTTTGGGTCCTACCATTGTATCCCCGTCATGTTTGGGTCCTACCATTGTATCCCCGTCATATTTAGGCACTACCGTTGAATTCCCGTCATGTTTAGGCACTATCATCGTATTCCCGTCATGTTTGGGCACTACCGTTGTATTCCCGTCATATTTGGGTCCCTACTATTGTATCCCCGTCATGTTCGGGTCCTAACATTGTATCCCCGTCAGGTTTGGGTCCCTAACCTTGTATTCCCGTCATGTTTGGGTCCCTATCATTGTATCCCCGTCATGTTTGGGTCCTACCATTGTATTCCCGTCATGTTTGGGTCCCTATCATTGTATCCCCGTCATGTTTGGGCACTACCGTTGTATTCCCGTCATATTTGGGTACCTGGAGGGATACGATGGTAGGGGGCATCGTATCCCCGTAATGTTTGGGTCCTATCATTGTATCCTCGTCATGTTTGGGTCCTACCATTGTATCCCCGTCATGTTTAGGCACTACCGTTGTATTCCCGTCATGTTTAGGCACTATCATCGTATTCCCGTCATGTTTGGGCACTACCGTTGTATTCCCGTCATATTTGGGTCCCTACCATCGTATCCTCGTCATGTTTGGGCACTACCGTTGTATTCCCGTCATATTTGGGTACCTGGAGGGATACGATGGTAGGGCCCATCGTATCCCCGTAATGTTTGGGTCCTATCATTGTATCCCCGTCATGTTTGGTTCCTACCATTGTATTCCCGTCATGTTTGGGTCCCTACCATTGTATTCCCGTCATGTTTGGGCACTACCGTTGTATTCCCGTCATATTTGGGTCCCTACTATTGTATCCCCGTCATGTTTGGGTCCTAACATTGTATCCCCGTCAGGTTTGGGTCCCTAACATTGTATTCCCGTCATGTTTGGGTCCCTATCATTGTATCCCCGTCATGTTTGGGTCCTACCATTGTATTCCCGTCATGTTTGGGTCCCTACCATTGTATTCCCGTCATGTTTGGGTCCCTATCATTGTATCCCCGTCATGTTTGGGTCCTACCATCGTATTCCCGTCATGTTTGGGTCCCTAGCATTGTATTCCCGTCATGTTTGGGTCCCTATCATTGTATCCCCGTCATGTTTGGGTCCCTACCATCTTATTCCCGTCATTTTTGGGCACTACCCTCGTATCCCCGTCATGTTTGGGTCCCTACCATTGTATCCCCGTCATGTTTGGGTCCCTACCATTGTATTCCCGTCATGTTTGGGCACTACCCTCGTATTCCCGTCATCTTTGGGTCCTACCATTTTATTCACGTCATGTTTGGGCAATACCGTTGTATTCCCGTCATATTTGGGGCCCTGGAGGGATACGATGGAAGGGACCATCGTATTCCCGTCAGGTTTGGGTCCCTAACATTGTATCCCCGTCATGTTTGGGCACTACCCTCGTATTCCCGTCATGTTTGGGTCCTACCATTTTATTCCCGTCATGTTTGGGCAATACCGTTGTATTCCCGTCATATTTGGGTCCCTGGAGGGATACGATGGTAGGGACCATCGTATTCCCGTCAGGTTTGGGTCCCTAACATTGTATCCCCGTCATGTTTGGGTCCCTATCATTGTATCCCCGTCATGTTTGGGCACTACCCTCGTATTCCCGTCATCTTTGGGTCCTACCATTTTATTCCCGTCATGTTTGGGCACTACCCTCGTATTCCCGTCATGTTTAGGTCCCTACCATCGTATCCTCGTCATGTTTGGGCACTACCGTTGTATTCCCGTCATATTTGGGTCCCTACCATTGTATCCCCGTCATGTTTGGGGCCCTACCATTGTATCCCCGTCATGTTTGGGCACTACCATTGTATCCCCGTCATGTTTGGGTCCCTACCATTGTATCCCCGTCCTGTTTGGGCCCTTCCCTCATATTCCTGTCATGGAATGTCACGATATCAGTCACCTCATCCAATGTTACCCTTTCGCGGTATTTCGCGATGTCGGTTGTGCCCTACCCAACGTAGTTTCACAATGTCGAGCATCCCTTGTCGCAATCAATCAGAAATCTGTTGTAACGTTACAGCAGTGTGTTTTCAGTTACTTCAAGTATTAATTGATGTAGTTGTGATGCTGTCAGTCTAGCGGGCATGCTGGTGCACGCATTCATTAGTAAGCTCTTTACTTGACAAGCGTTGCTCCAAGCACACGATATAAAAATTGATTTCACTGCTCTCCTTTTTATGTTCAATTCATTAAAAATGCCAATTTGAAATTGTCGCGTTACCATGACAACTTACATTTCCGAAATCCGGGCAAGTTTCCGCGTGTAGTATTTATTGCTTTTTCAAATTTGAAATCGCGAATGTGGATAGAGACTTATGTGAAAGTGACAGTACTAGTGAACCTGAAATCTGTAAGGCCATCGAGTGTGCCATAGTATTGGTGTCATCATTCCTCAGTGTGGTACAGGTTTTTTATTAGCTTTATTTACTTTTTTTAATCTGTAATCACCCTAGGAATTGCCTTGTGGAACGCAATGTTTTAAATAAAATATCTATCTGAAGCTAACATATATGCCTTTGGAAAAGTCTTCAGGAGGAGGTTACATAGCTCTGACGAAATATCAACCGTGACATCAGGTTACTCAATGTTCTTCCAAGTTGTAGTCAATGTCTTGTCTGGCAGTGCTTTCCAATCAATAGTGGTATTGTCGCCTGCAGGTGCTCCGATTATTCAGACTGTTCGTTATAGTATTCTGGCACATATGGAGATTCTACTGCTATGACATTTGGTCGTAACAAGTGTTATGTGTTTCAACATCTCTCCCAGTATACCCCCGTACATATCATTAGACACTGTAACCTGAAATCTAAATTGAAATCTGTGTGTAGTGTTAGTAAGGACCGGTACATTGTATGTAAGTGAATCCGGAGTGTGTTTGATAGTGATATGATACGTAATATCATAAACAAAAGTGATTCATGTTAATTGGTGCTGATCGTTATCCGTAAGTGATTCATGTGTCAATCATCTGCTGATCGATGACGATTACTCACGAGTATTGGCGGAGTGAAGTCGAAGGGAAGGGTAGTCGAGATACACATCGTCAATAGTCACGATACTACTACGTCGTACGCATTGCCAACAGTAGATATATTGTGATGTCGTATTCGGTGTCAACAGCCGAGATAATGACGTCGTATAAGTATAAACTATCAACATTCGAGATAACTTGACATATATATGTGCTACATTCGTACCACGTCGTATTGAATTGTGAACAGTCGAGATACATATGTAATTAACGTCGTATTAAATGTCAATAGTCGAGATAACGTATGAAGACGCACTAAGATGACATCGTACAAATCAACAATCTAGATGATGTAGTCGTATGCAGTGTCAGTAGTGGAGAATAGTCGAGTTGTTGAGTCGTATGACTTCGTTCGGGATAATGTAACACCATATTTATCGTCAATATTTTTGATAAATAAGATACATGTATTATTTAACAGTTCCTCATTGAAAACTCTACATATTTCACGAGTATTGTTGAATACCGAAAAATGTCGCCATGCTCTGTCATAAGAGTTAATATATATATAGTATGTATTTGAAAAAAACCGTTGCCGTCAATTGGGTCTTCAACAAATGATTTTATAAAGTAGGACTTCAACATCTGGTGAAGGACTGACTATTGTTTTGGTCAATTTGTAGAGTGATGTCATGAATTGAGTTGGTCTTGAGACAATTCGTCCCATGAGATCTAACAAAACATTATTCAGCCCTTCACCAGTTGTTGAAGTGCTCCTTTATGAAGCTATAGTTTTGGAAACAGTATATTTAACCACGCTCGTGCTTTGTTCTCAATTTTTTAATAATCAGGATAAATGAGATTGGGGGATGGTTCCATATATTTACCGAACCATTGTACCACTTCGTGAAAGGCTGTATCGGAGTTGATGTCTGTCGTCTGCTGTCCACAACAGCGATTGACATGCAACACCGTCTATGGAGTGCCTCTTCAGAGACATGTGAAAAATGAGGGACCAGTTTCCAGTGTAGACAGATACAGCTTATTGTACGTAGCTGTCCATTGAATACAGGTCCCAAACTAGTCATTAGTCCAATATACATGACGTCAGCCGTGTGAGACATCTCGGCGTTCCGTGCTGGTTTATGTCTGGAGATTCCAGCCCAGACACCGCCAGTAAATCGCTCCAGTCTAGGAACAAATGCATTTTCCAGCTTCATTGGGCAGTTCCACAGACCATTGCAATGTACGGAGGCCTTATTGTGCCCTCTCTCTCTAAAGGAAATACATGCATGTCGAGATCTATGAAGTGTTCGGTTTTAGATATAGTTTCATTTTATCGTTGCCTTGAAGCACGATCGTTCTGTATATGGTTACAGTGTATTAAGACCATGTTACATGTAGCTACAGTGTATGGAGGCCTTGTTGCATCCTTTCTCTGGACGAAGTTGCCTTGTAGCAAGCTATGTATGGGGGCATTGTTGGACACCCTTTCTGGATCTTGTAGCACCCTTTTTTGAATGTAGTTAAAATATATTGATGCATCGTTGCACGCTCTTTTTGGATATTAGTTATAATGTATGAAAACCGCGTCCCACACTGTTTTCGATACTTGTTACACGCTCTTTTTAGACGAGGGTCTACTGCATGGAGACATTGCTGCACACTATAGATATAGTTACAATGTATGGAGGCCTTGTTGTGCACTCTTCTATATATTATAGTTTCAATGTATGGAGGCCTTGGAGTGCACTCTTCTAGATATAGTTACAATGTATGGAGGCCTTGTAGTGCTCTCCTTCTAGATATTATAGTTTCAATGTATAGAGGCCCTTCTAGATATAGTTCAAATATATGGAGGCCTTGTAGTGCACTCCTTCTAGATATAGTTCCAATATATGGAGGCCTTGTAGTGCACTCTTTCTAGATATAGTTACAATGTAAGGAGGCCTTGTAGTACATTCTTTCTAGACATAATTTCAATGTATGGAGGCCCGGATGCAACCTTTTTTTCTGGACGGAGTACCAATTTATTGAATCATTATTTCGCACCTTTTTCTAGATACAGTAGTAATGTTTAGATGCCTTGTTGCACACTTTTTATATACGAAGTACCAGTTTGGGATATGTATGGAGACTTTATTTCACACTCTTTATATAGACGTTCGACATGTCTGTCATTGAAATACTGATATATATTGATTTATTATAAACCATGAATTTCAGTCACATACAAAAGAAGAAAAGTATTGTGGTAATCTTTAGGGCGGATCCTGTCGTACTGCGTGTTTGCACGTTGTGTTAGAACATAACTTGATGAAATTGAATCACAATCAAATTGCATATTAGAAATATTAAGTTTCGTCTACGCCTTACGCCGAATCTACATCCTTAGATGGTCTCCAACCTATCCTGTATGCGACAAATCTCAAACCTTCCCTGTTAGGGGCTGGTACCTACTCTACCTAGCCCCGTCCCAAGCCGAGACTGCGTGTGGCTGGTGTCACACCTACCCTATCTAGACCAGTCCCAAGCCGAGACTTCGTGGGGATGGTGTCACCTATACCCCCCAAGCCGAGACTTCGTGGGGATGGTGTCAAACCTACCGTCTATTTATACCAGTCCCAAGTCTCGCCTATGTGGAGGTATTGTCACATCTATCCTGCCAGGGACTAGTTCCAAGCCGAGTCTGCATGGGGCTGGTGTTCTTTACTGTCCAGACTAGTCCCAAACCTAACCGGTCTACTCTTAGGATGTTCCCACACACGATCATGTCTGGGCTGTTTTGTTAGGGTGTGTCGATGTAACTTTGTTTCACCACACGTACCCTTTTCCATAACACATTCCCTACGGTAAATCTCACGATAAGAGATCAAATGTCAAATGGATCAAATTCATATTTAGCCCATGACTTTGAACGACTGGAAATAATTCGATAAATATTCACAAAAGAAAGCGTCCTACTACTAAGTACGAGACGGCGGATCAGCAGGTGATTTGCATATTCTAGAGTAGAGGTCGGACTCTCAATATTGTCCAGAGCTCTGCTAGTCCAACAAGGTAAACGAACAACAGACGTGTATTTCCTTATAACATGTCCACAGTTTTTGGCGACAATGAATGTGGTTAATGATATTTAAAGCGATGAGTGTAATCCTTCATCATTTTGTCTTCATCGGAGGCGAACAGATGCGGAAGGCATTCCGTCAAAGATTTGTGTGAAATCGATAAAACAATATTCATATATAAAACCTATAGCACGTAGATTTAACTCAGTCAGTATTTCTTTGGAATAGGACAGTATACCCTAAATTGAATCAAGGAATGCCGACGAGAAAGCTTTCTTGCAGAATTGGTTTAGATCAGTGCCTATTATATGCCTATATTATCTGCTGGAAATCGATGGATGGGCTGAGCAGTACGTGCTTGCTGTACGATTGGAACTCATTGATTACTACCTGCTTGTTGTCTGAATCATGTAGCGTGTACGGGCACCTCGCCTTAGAGTTTATAGCTAAGTGTTCTACAACTCTATTAGGCGACAGACAGTGCTCGGCAAATCATATTTACTGTGATACCGGGGACAGAAAAACTGGTTGTTCACCGCATAAGACAAAGTATTTTGATGTAATATAACAAATTAGACCAGATAAAAAAAACATAGGTTTTGTCAACCTCCCTCTCCTTATTTTACTGCCGACCAGAGAGTTTGAATGTCCATTTTTGTTTAGACAAGAACTAATTAATCAGGATGTGTGCTCAATCTATACAGTAGACAAAATAAATATAAAAAAAACTTCCAGAAAAAATAACAGTAAATTCCTTCCTACTTGTCATAAATTGTATTCTTTTATTATTTTTATATTAAAAAAAAAAAAACAACCTCTAAACAGATCTCGGATAATTTTTTTTGATTTTGTTGTATCATTTATATTATTGCAAGTTTCCTTGTAGCGGGTTTTGACCGCGTGACCAGATCTAGTTCAATATTGGTTAGTATCAAACCGTCGATATTTTGGAGGTCCCGGGTTCGATTCACGGTCTGGCCTGTTTGCATAACACGACAACAGTTTGATTAGAATGATTGAAATACAAAATAAAACATTTTTGTTTACCCTATTGCACCATATTTTACGGAATATAAGTAACTCTTTTTCTGCAAACCGTGCACGGCATACTTCGTATTCCATTGAGATTTTTAAAAATATAATTTCAGCACAAGGGATTGCCGTATTGTCATCGACCGTGCTATGCTGCACTGTTCGGACCACAGATGGTTGGTTATGGATCAAATGTCCACTCTCCGGCCAACTACAGAAAGAGCGGTGACCACGGAACTCTGTATAACGAGGAGCTGCCCTCCCTCGCCCCAAAAATGGTTTACGAAGTTCACATGAATGCAAAAAAATCAGAAGTGATTCGTCGGAAGCCAAAAGTGTGTTCTAGTCAGACTGTATTACCGTCTGTGGAGCCAGACCTAGAGGAGCTATCGTCTATACCACAGTTTGATTCTGAAACGTAAGTTTATTGGATAATCATCGTACAGAGGGACGTAGCGCCGTCAATATCTGCAACATATATAGTGTACACTGGTTAACGACATGTATTCCCTAGTTTATGACGATGTCGTGATACTTTTTTATTGTCTTAACACATCTATAGGCACCCTTGCTACTTATTTACGTATACAACCCCGCTTATACCCTTCCTCGTGCAGCTTCCCACGAGATAGACCTGTGCGTTGTTTTATAATGGCACAGCCTGCATTTAATATAATAAATTAGTTTCAAATTCTCATACTTTTACACATTAATTTAATGGTCAGTTATTTCTTTTTGGTGACCAGGTTTTTCCATAGGTTCTAAGATTCTACACTCCGAGTTTATTTTCTGTCGACTTTTCCACGTGCACCTCCACATTACGAGGTCGGCCAGTGATATTTACAACGGGAGTGATTTTTAAAATTAAAATTGTTATATAATAAAATATGGACATAGTGGCAAGTAATTGCCTGCGTCCATCATCCATCCTATTAAACGTTGCTTCTCTGTGTTGGCCTGACTTGTGTGATCTGGGAAAATCAATTCAAAGTAGAATATCTAAATTTTATTCACACTGATTTCATTCAAATGAAGCTTTATAATGTATTAATATGATATTTCCACAACTATGTGTAATTACGGTAGTTAAATACACGTATGCCGCACAATATCTAGACAAATGTGCCAGTACAGTGGCAACTCACGAGTAACAAATATACATGTAGTTCAATACGAGTAACGCCCCTTACCAGGAAATAGAGGATGGAGACAGCTAGACCCGTTAGAGGTCAGTGTCTACCATGTGTTGATGGAGTAACTGGTCGATTTGGCAGGTGAAGGATGACATCCAAGAAGCTTCCCAGGTGACTAAATCAGCTTCTTCATTGTCTTGTTTTAGCGTTAATGACCCTTATTAAAACATACGGTATATAATAGCAGTGCACGTGCTTTTGTAAGTAGTTTTGATGATGTTGACACTTGTCAAATCATGCTCCTCACTTATTACGATGTAGCCTACATAACAGTTACTAACATGTAGGTTCCTGCTCCCGATATTGACAATCTGGTAATATGTGTCACATCATAAATGTGACGTTCCTTCGATAAAAGTGTGTTTCTTTGATTACGATGTCTAACTGCAGTGGTATACAGTGGTATACAGTGGTATCCAGTATGCCTAACGCAAAATCGAAAGAAGAACTGTAATTTTAACTTGCACGTAGGATATGCGCTTACTAAGTAGACTGGACGGTACTTCAGGTGAACATGAGAAAGCGTGTTAGACTTTTACTCTACAACTGACCATTACGCATACCGATTACTCCTACTAGTTCGGCACATTTATAAATATAAAGATGTCTACAAGAAGCCTTTGTACAGGCCTATTGTAAGTTTTAACGGATACATTACATGTATGTCTGAGATAGTTTTAGTATATCACTTAACCAAAACATCACAAAAGGCTATAAATTATCCATGGATCAAAAGGTAGATAAGTAAAAGGTTTTATCCTCGCCTTACAGACATTTGACTGGGGAATATAACTGCATGTGTATCTATGAATGGGTATGCCTGTTGGAGTTACCTCCCTTATAAGTATTTGTACAATGTTTAGCTAGGGGCGGCCCTGCTGTTATATTAGTTTGTTCCTTCTTCTAGCCATTTCGTTTTAATTATCGAGATGATTCACAACCTCTCAAATAATAATTTCATCAAAGTTATATTTGGTTGTTAATCTGACATTTTCATTGATTTTTTTTGGCACATTTATCTGGGGAAAATGTACATTAAATAATACAATTTACCTGCAAACTAACCAGAACCACTTTAGCAACACAAAAGTGGGAAAGTTGCAGCTTCAATTTTACAATGCTTTATATGTGTGATATAGCAAAATCTTTAAAAACTTAAAATCTTATGTACAACATGTATACAATATAAATTGTATTAGATTAAACAAAAGTGTTTTTTTTTCAAATAGATTGATTATGCTGAAGGATTGGTATACAATTTTTAAGCCTGTAAGTACATGTATCAATGTGTATAACTGGGCCATTCTAAAAATGTTGTTTATTTGCCCTCTCCTACCAACACTAAATATACTCTACAAAAAGTAATTTTATAGATAGATAAATCATTTTCAGCCAGAGATATAGGTACTTTTTTTCATGATCTTGTATGGATACAAAGTATCAAATTAAGTGTTTAGTTTTATAGAATATCAAACAATTGCTGCATAAAAGTAATTAAGTTAGTATTGTATATTTACTATAACAATACAGCAATCGTTCAAGAGAATTTGTTTGTTTGAGTCAATATTAGAACTGACTGATAATGATTTAATTATGCTATTTAAATTTATTACTTTGCAGAACTTTACAAATGTGCAAATAAAATTTTAAAATTTTGAATTTGAATTAAAAAATGAAATATATTACATCTGTACTTAGAAGTTCAGGTTACAAATTTACCATCTTCGAAAGATTATCATACTTTTCAACCATTCAATTTTTAATGGGGGATTAACTATGTGTCAAAATATATAAAGTGTGTATATTGCTGATTTCAAAGGTAAAACATATAGGCTGATATATTGTGAGTTTCTGTGCAAAATTTGGATCGATACTTAACAAGTATTCTTAACCGGTTTTTAGTGTTTTTGAAAGGATATGTGTGACATAATAAATAATGTGTACACTTGTATATATATCCTTTTAAAATACAAGTTAAATCGCCACTAAGGGGTGGGGCTATAGTTGGATGGGAACAGCTACATGCATGTATATTGTATCCGGGTACATGTAGATGTATAATAGGTGTGGCAGGTCTGTTCTGGGTCAATGTTTATTAATGAATATCGATCGACCCTTGCTTTGTCTGTCTCTTTACAAATATATACTAATGGCAGTAACGCATAACTGATTATTGGTAGTTTTATGAAATAAGTTCATTGTGATATAAGGAATACATGTCCATCCATCAGTGTTCTATAAGTATATATGTAGTAACCTGCATTACTGGTACAGTGTACACAAGGACTGCAATCTAGACATTAAGTGCTTATCACAGAACTGAATGTTTAGGGTAGTAAGTGTAGATGTTTATTAATTCCCTGTATGTTCAGTATATATATGTGGAGTAGCTATTTATCTACTTAACCACTTATGATATCCTTTTATCACACAGACACATTTGACTTTAGACTTGCAGTACACAAAATTGGCATCCATGTCACAATAATTACATGCCTCCTTTTCTGCCGGAGGAGAGTGTGATTGTTAGGCTGTTTTCATTGAGAAATAACACGAGGATGTTTGTATTAAAAGTCGCTGGAACTAAGCCAGTGTACTGTGTGGTCACCAATCATATCCATTTAGCCATGAGTACTGTATACAACACTTGTTTATTGCCTACCACTAATAGGAGTGTGTTTTGCCAACTCACAGAGTTCGAAGCTGTGACCCTTCAAACATTTAAATGAGGTATTAAGTCCATGCCGATTCCACGTACATACATGGGTTGTAATTTAAGTGCAGTCCTGCTTATCTGCCTTCGTAATGGGTTGTTGTACACAAACGTAGAACGAATACCTTGATACTATTTGAGATCTACTCTGGCTGTCTTTCTCTGAAATATATTTTGTGGTCATCGGAAGTCAGATAGGAAATTGGTATATATATGTGTAAAAATATATATTTAATTTTGAGTCCCATACTTTTCTTGAGTGTTTTATTTACTTCACAGTGTGCTGCTAACCGTTCGGGACAGCTGCCATATTCCCCATACCATAGTTGTATAAATAAACAGGCTACGGAGGCTGGTACAATGTACCTGGCAGTCTATTTGTGGAAGGGTTTGATAACCGCCTCGGATAAGGACAAATGCATATCTAGGATACAGCTGGTGCCAAGGAGGCTTGTCTGCCCAGAACACATTGATTATGAATTATGATTTAGCTGGTTTAAAAAAATCAAGTAGTCTCTAGACACAGCTCGACTCCCACCTAGCTATAGACCATCTGTGGAGGCTCCAACACCCTATAGTGAATACGCTATGGCCAGTCATCACCTATATATATAAACCATCTGTGGAGGATTCGGGCCAGTTCACCTTGTGATCATCTATAGCATATAAATATGTCATTTAAATTGGTATGGCATTGACATTAAGAGGCGTGTTACAAGTTCTACTCCAGTGAGCTGTGTTTATGAAGGACTTGACACACAAGGATATACTACAGACTTACTGTAGGAAGCCACAGACTCCAGTAGATTCACCTCTCTGTTTACATTGTTGTGGTTTAAAGGCAGAAAAATAACACAATTCACAGGAGGTATGTGTATCCAAATTGTAACACACCAGTGACATTGTACACACATTCCAGACTAAAGGGATTACCTGTGACTTACTCAAGTATATGTGGCCTTGACTTCGCCGGATATTGCCTGTATAGATTGATTATAGTGGCATTTGTGTTTGTAATAGGTGATCACTATTGCTAGCGGGGCTAGGTCAGTGTACACCTGACATGGCCTCTCCACTTGACATAGAGGATGATTACCTGGCATGGTCCGCAAGGTATACTGGACATTTGTAATTCTTCAACTTTATAACGTGTTACTAAATACGTTTTGAAATTTGGAAACTTCCTGAATCCTGACCTTGGTTTTACACTGAAGGTCCAGTACACTGCTGTTGAATAATACAGTTAATTATTTTGTTCTTTACAGACAAGAGCTACTGCAGAAGATAAAAGATTTTAACAACTTCTATGAAGGAAAGAAGAAACAATCATTATCAGCTAACACAGTAAGTGACTACAGCCTATTTAATCAACAGTGTCTTACTGTCAACACAGTTATTACAGCCAACATAGTAATTATAGCCTAGTTAATTAACTGTATCTCAGCCAACAGGAATTACAGCCTAGTTAATTAACTGTATATTACAGTCAATATCATTATCTCACAGCCAACATAGTGATTACAGCCTAGTTAATTAACTGTATCTCACAGCCAACATATATAGTTATTACAGCCTATTTAATCAACAGTGTCTTACAGTCAATATCATAATCTTACAGCCAACATAGTAATTACTGCCTAGTTAATTAACTGTATCTTGCATATACAGGCAACATAGTAATTACAGCCTAGTTAATTAACTGTATCTTACAGCCAACATAGTAATTACAGCCTAGTTAATTAACTGTATCTTACAGCCAACACAGTATCTTACAGCCAACATAGTAATTACAGCCTAGTTAATTAAATGTATCTTACAGCCAACACAGTAATTACAGCCTAGTTAATTAACTGTATCTTATAGCCAACATAGTAATTACAGCCTAGTTAATTAACTGTATCTTACAGCCAACATAGTAATTGCAGCCTAGTTAATTAACTATATCTTACAGCCAATCCAGTAAGTACATGTAATTATATACAAGGAGGCTAGCTACATGTAGTCCCCCAATAGTACTACTGGTTGGGACTTGACATATAGGTGTATACTCTGTCAGTCCATGTGTCTCTCTGCCATGGGCATATCCTGTATAAATACACTAGTACTGTCACCTTGACCTACAATTATGAAATTTTGTATGACCTCTTGGAATGCTAGAGCATCACATACTGAAATCAGGTCTCATGCATCAATGTATACAGAGTTATGGCTCTTTGTTACTTTTCATATCAAAGTTTGTCTGGGTGTAAGTTTTTGTTGATTCATTTCAATATTTTGAAATTTATTTATTGTTTGTCCATTGTTACGAGAAAGCATCACAAGTGTTCTAAGTTTGACACTTTGCATTTTTTTTTTTTTTTTTTTTTTTTTAAATTACATTTGAAACAGAATGGTCATTGTTGAAACCGTGTAATTCTAATATCAGAATCATAATTTACAAAGCAATCCTAAAATTAATGCTGCGTCCTTATAGTCAGTTGTGACCTGTATTGTCCCTTATTTTCAAATCACCCGTATGTATTGTGGGCATATCTATGCCCGCTGTGCACTGAGCATGGTCTTGCAATTGTTAGTCCAAGATCTAAATTTGTTAGTAGAGTTGTGTAATGTTGTAATGTAATACACTTGTATACAGGTGTATATAGCTGTCATTGTCTACCTGTTCTGATAACTTCAATAATACTGATTGTAATTATAACCAAATTCCTGTTTAGGACATCTACAAATAGGTATTTTATTTGAATACTAAACCCTAGCCCTGAACACTTAAAACATGATTAGGTACACAGGTTTTCAAATGTATAAAAAAAGAGTTAAGAACGCCGCAGCACCTGTATTTTTGGTATATCTGGACTATGCTGAAACAGATTATATTGTAGACAACCTGTTGTTGCTACATGTACAACAAGCAGGGGAACCGAGTATACACAAACATACTGATAAATCTACAAGGTTTATATATACACACAATCTCACCATGTATGGGGGGGGGGCAAACTATCGCTCTAATTATAAATACATAACAAATAACACAAAGGGTCAAAGCTGAATGGTCAACATGTAATATTCTATAGTGCATTATCAAAGGTCTTTGAATGTAATCTTTAATCTCGAGCATTTTAGAAAATCTGGTACTAGCAGGATTAGATCTAAATAGGCCGTAAGTCACATAGATAATTGATTGGTGTATGGTCATTCACTGGAGGCTGTGTACTATCTTGATCTCAGTGTTGACTTCTGAACATATCAGTGGACAAATATTGAACAACCTCGAATGCCAGTGGTCAAACGGTCACCAGCGGGATTACAAACAGGATTGACCATTATCAATGGTNAGCAGAATGTATACATACTGGTAAATCCATAGGGTTATACTCCATACAAAATATATATTGATATGTATATACTACATACTGGTAACTCTATGTGCCTAATAACTACAAATTGTACATGTCAACATTACATGTATTGGTAACATACATCTGATGTACGTCAACATTTACAGATCTTCGTTTATATTGTGCATATCAGTGCTGACATTTTAGATAAGTTTATAATTTAAGGGACATCCAATCTTAGTTGTAATAAATTTATACACAAGTAAATACTGTACAGCATTTTTGATTAAGTGTAGTTAGATAGCAGTAACAAGCTAGAACCCATTACATCAACTAATACTCCTGTTCAACATCTGAGCCTAGCTGTAGATTAATGGTGCCCCCTGATGGGTGGTATACTGATAATACAGCTGTATCTCACTGAGGCTGAGTTATAAAAGTAATCATAATTGCTCTATTTAACTTCAGATTTAATGTCCCAATTAACCATAATCTTTTCAACTAAGAAAACCTCACAGGTAATTCCTCTTTTGAACGTCTGTATTCTTATAATTTACTATGGTATATGTCTATATATAGAGTGAGGAGTTTTAGGAAGAGTATATAAGTATTATAGTACCTGATTTAATGTACGTATAATTGTATGGTTTGCAAATGTGAATGATTATGGGCCACTAAAAAAACTAGTGATTTGATACCTGCAATATTACTACTCTGTATAGGTATATGATATGTAGTGCTACACAAGTAGTTACCCTAATAGAGAAAAGTTGTTTTTGCAATGCTGTTAACATTCTATTGTATGCGAAATTGTCATCATGTTTGCTGGTGCATACTTTGCAAAAATTTGGTAAATTTAATGGGAAATTTAATGGGAAATTTGCCAAAATTAATTGTGGGATCCTGTAGCATTGATTGTGTGTTGTATGTTACAGAACAGTCCTGACCTAGTCATACAGGGCCCCCTCAGGATCTACTGGGGTATCTTTAAACCTATACAGCTACAGCGCTGTGACAATGTGCCCTCCAATCTGCACCAGACTAACTGGCGGCACAGCTTCATCCCCGGGGACGTCCACCAAGGCAAGGGAGACAACCATGTCAACAATAATAGCTTCCTTCAGGCTGCAGAGGAGCCGAGTCGGTCTACCTCCTCACGGGTACCCGACCTGTTGGAGAATCTGCCTGTATGTACCGTTAACTTTGACAGACCTTTTAGTAATACAGTCATCAGGTAGCATTATCTCAAACTGAGAACCTTAGTACACCAGGAATATCCAAAAATGATTACAGATTCTATTTTCATTCCTCGTTCATTATATTTATGTTACAGTTTGGTCATTTCCATATCCTATCCCTATATCAACTCTTGACTCGTATGATATCAGCCTTGGGGTTGATATGGGAGTCTCGGGATATGATTTAGTAAAGACTATTGAAATGGCTGTTTAATAACCTATAATTGTTGTACATGTAATTAAGATTATAATCCTGATAACATTTCCATCAATCTAATTTCCTATAAGGTACTGTATAATTCAGAACTTTTACAGATGAATTGGATTTGAGAATAATATTTACCGTAAATGGCTAACTAAAGTTTAACAAAATGGATAATAGGTGGTTAAACATGGAAGAACCCATGAATGTTGTATGTCATCAGTTATATGGGGGAAAAAGAATTAATGTATTATCTTACCACCTGTACAACATACTAGCTGACAAAGAAACAATGTTTCATCTTACATAAGTGAAGCTGACAATAAAGTAAGACAAGGTTAGATTTATGTATTGTGATAGATAGATTACAATTTGTGTTCTTACAGAAACTGTCCCTGGAGGAGCCGTCATCCCCCAGCCATGCCAATAAAGGTTTTGACGACAGCATTATACAGACCCCGCCTGATGGGGTGGTGATGCGAAGGAAGAATATAAAAAAGTTCAACACAGTGGCATACCGGGGAGATTCGCGACCCAACAAGTGGAAACGGGCATCCATCAATGGTCACATCTACAACTTTGATGTAATATATCTTACCTTCTGTTCTCAACTTATATGTCAGTGCCATCAGTGCCACAGCTTTGACATTTTATCTTAACACATTCGAGACATCAGAGCCCTGGGAATATGGAAAGGAGCATGCAAAGCCTGACTTAAAAATGTACAATGAACTTTGTTTAAATCAGAGCGTAATTTGATTGGTGCGTTCAAAAATCGAAGTTGATTCATTATAGGTAGTGTATGTAAGTATGCATTTGATGGTGGTATGCCATGGCTTTGGTTGTTTCTCTGAATAGTCCTGTATAAACATGTGTTTCGAGTGTTCATGCTGGTAGCAGTCTGTGTACTGTTATCCTGGCTGTTTTCTGTATTCCTATGTTTGTGTGTTTCAGACACGGGTGTTCACACCAGTAATGGGCAGCTGTACCAGTGTGACCGTGGACAGTACATACAGCACGCCAGACGTCATCAAAACACTGCTCGAGAAGTTCAAGGTGCAGTCTTTTAATATACCCGGTACATGTACTATATTTAAAAAGTGGTGAAGGATATTAAATCCTAATTTCCATTTTCAGTTCTATCTTACATGCATCTAGAACAGGAAGCAGAAAGCATAATTGTGTTTAAAGTTTGATTTAATATTTTCATTGATTTTTTTATAATTCAGATTGAGAACCAGCCAAATGAATACTCATTATATTTAGTAACAGAAAATGGAGGTAAGTAAGAATACAGGATCTTTTGTCAACTGTGATCTGAGTAAATACCTGTCTTTAAGTACTCATTGTTATATGTTTAGTGATGTTTAACTATGATGCCTTATAAAAAAACTTGACACATCTTTATATGTGTTTTGTGATCCAACAAAAGCTTGTTAGGGACATTGACATCTTAATAAATGTGTTTTCTAATGGGAGAAAAGCTTCTGAGGTACACAGCATCCAGACATCTAATAGGTTACATGTTTTGTGATAGGAGAGAAGCTTCTGAGAGACACTGACATTCCGCTGCTGGAGAGGGTGGCACTAGGACCTGATGAGGTCTCAAAGGCCAAAATATTCCTGAGAGACAAGGTGGCCACACCCAGGAAGACTTCCCTGGTCCAGCTGGCAGTGCCGGATGTAGTGGTGGAGGAGGAGGAGGTAGAGGAACCTGTGCCAAAACCGGAACCACGATTACCACAAGAGGTACAAACATTATCTAACTGAGGTGATATAGGCAGGGCGAGGTTAAAGGGGGCACAAGTGATATGGTGAGGTAGGGATGAATTGGATTAGGGCTGTAGTGTTGTGGTATAGTAGAGAATGCATGGGAATAGTGCTATACAAAGAGTGTGGCAATAGATGCAAACAGATTAGGGATTTAGTGTTAACAGTTTTGGGAACAGGAAAGGGTGATGAGGTCATGTGTAGACCAGGAAGAGGTGAACATGTAAAAGAAGTGAACATGTAAAGATTAGATCTAGAGTGATGGTCAGACTGAGGATTAGATAATAGTCATATATAAGATAAGGACAACACATATTGTATTATGAAAAGATTCATGTAACATAACCAAAAAGTGTTAATATGTCATGTGGGATAACTCCAAGGTATTGGACAGAGAGAGCAATCTGTTCAAGCGGCAGATAGAGGAAGCCATCTGGATACGCCACAGTGGGCCAGTTCTGAATCGAGATGAGGGGGCTCATAGACTCTTGCACATCTATGACCAAGTATTAAATAAAGTGTAGCTGAATCGAGTCATTTTGGTACATATATAACCACTAATTGTACATATGCTTACAACGTAGCTGAATCGACATCGATTTGTGGACAACTCGTACATATTTTACACTTTTGTGTGCATACGCTTCACTGGTCATTTATCTGATGAAGGTGACAGAGTGCATACCATACTAGTCATCGAAACGTCACATATAAACACTTTTTGGTTGTGTTACATGAATCTTTTCATAATCCATACCTATCAACTGAAGAAAATGTTTAGAAAAAAAACAACATAATGTAGGTAACATGTGGGCTAATTACCAGAGAACAGTAAGGCGATTGAATAGTTACGGATAGTATATACATCAGTAAACTTTATGTAGATTGGAAGTAAGATTGGGGGATCAGAAAGGAAAGGGAAAAGCTTGATGGAAGAAGTTGAGATTAAAGGTCAACTGTGCACAAATTTTGTTAGAAAACATCAGATTTTTGATATGAAAGGTTAACAAAGAAGGAAGGTGTAGGTTATACGTGCTGTTTGTTCACATAGGTGGAACAGCTGCTCTCTATACCAGAGCCAGTACTGCGGGGCATCCTCCAAAAGTTTATCAAAGATGAGGAGACCGATATACAGAACATCCGAGCAAGGTAAGCTTAATATGTGCTTAAAAATTGGGATATGTTGTGATGTGTAAATTTCACAATTATCATGCTTCTGTTACATTAGTGAAGAGGCATTACGTGTTGGTCTTTTCTGCTCGTCAGTCAGTACTACACCTTGACATTTAGCTCTATCTCAGATACCACAAGTCCCGCAGTAATCAAGCTTTATATGGAGATACCTAGGTCTTCAACAGAACTACGTGATCATATGACATGTAGGTCCCTGTGTTTAGCTCTATTTCTTTAGTTAGACTTCTTGTTTTACCTTTATTTTCTTCAAAGTGGGAATAATCATATATATATATATATAGGTTCCCCAACAAGTGGTGGTTGGTTATCGTGTTTATCTTACTCAAGTTAGTTAATCTTCAATTTGGATGAAGACACGAGGTTTACTGAGTGTCGTTAACAATTTGAAAACTAACTAACGTGAGTTAGATAAATAGGAGAATCAATCATAACGAGGTCGGGGACCTGTTTCTCCTACAACGTTTAGATATTATATCAAGGTATCTAGGAAACCCAACGTTTCTCTTGGGAACAAATCATTCTTGTTTCCAGTCTGGGAAACAGTTGCAATGCACTATGACGTCACAATTGAAGATGACGTCGCAAGACATTGTTACTCGACGTCATGATTAGAAAATCGATCAATGAAATCACGTCTAGGGTGCCACCCACCAGTGGGTAGCCAAAAATGGTTACCAACTCCTAGCTGGTTTATCCAATGAGTCGAGAGTAAGGAAACTTAAATTGGTTGTGGGAGAAACATGTTTTACAAATATTTTCTAGTTGTGAAATGTTTCGGCTATGAAAAGAATTGTGAATAAGGTTTTGGAGTGTTGCCTGGTTAGCTATGTATAGGACTTAAATTTGGTATAATAGCTTGCTAGCCATGTACAGATTGTTTGTGTTGGGTGTAAAAGCTTATAAAATGTCTAAAAATATCTTTGGGTAAATTCTGTGTTTAAGTACACGCCACATTTTTTAAGAGCAATATTGTACACTTGCAAGATTGAATAATTTTGATGTGGTATAAATTACTTAGAGAAGTATAGATATTCACAAACTAGCATGGCACAATTATTTATTTCAGATTCTCGGTGGCAAAGAAGAGGATCAAAGAGGAACTTGCCAAGATACAAACAAAGATGTGACCATCAGTTGTGATGTAGTGAACACATTAAATTATTGACTTGTTTTTGTGATACTCAACTGCATTATTTGAGAGAGATTTATTTACTCGCACGGCTGCTGTCTACGTCAGTGTTATCCAGTGATTGGTAGCTACATGTACAACGTACCCGCCAACAGTCATACACGGGAACCATCCAACAAGGAATGTAGAAATCTTAGATGATAAAGGCAGTTATATCGATCATAATGGCAATCCTGATAGTATTCATTATTGATTGATTTACCTGTATAAAATGTAATTTACAGGGAGATGTTTAAATGTTTTTAATCTCTATTTGACTAAATTTATCATTTGAGTGATGCCATGTATATGTATGTTAGTACGGGTGTTCGGGACCCACTTGTATGATTTTCTTTTTCTCTGTTTCAATATAAAAACTACAAATCTTTGACTAAGGACTTGAGATGGGGAATTTTATTACTAGAAACATTTAGGAATTCTTATGAAATTGTTTTATAAATCATAGAAATAAAGTCATTTGGTATTTTTTTTCACCATGCTGAAGTATAGCTGATCTTTAACAATTTTATTAATGTTTTTTTTTAATAATTTTTTAGACAATTTTTATTTAGTAATCTCATAATTTACATGTATATTACTCATTTAAAATAACTGTTTCATTACTGAGAGTTAAATTTAAAGAATATGTTAAACTAAATTGATCTCCTTTTAATATACTCAATTTATAATTCACATGTGGTTAAATCTACTGCTGCACTCAAAGTCGTCCTGATTTTCTCTCCAAATATTTTTAATTTGATTGTTTTACATGTTTGAATTTCTTTGTTTCCCAAATTGTGATATGCAAATTTGGCATGTTTTAGAATGATGACGAAAATAAGTTTCAAGTGAAGAGTTTGAATGATATCCAAGTTAGTTTCTTCAGGAAATTTAATAGTGATTAACAAATTATCGTACTCCATTTGTATATGTACATTATTGGTATATTTTGAGCAAGAAGTTGAAACTCCTATGAACTCTGTATGTTATAGCAGAACATAATAATAGATACTAAAGTTATAATCGAATCTCAATTCAAAAATTATTTCAACTTACCTAGGTAAGATGAATCCATGCCTCAATCACTGTGTAAGGGACATAACTCTGTAATCTTCATTGTAGGTTATTACGTTAAGCAGGAAGAACTTGATTTTATAAATACTTTTGTAAATTGGTATTTATGGGTTTGTGCCTTGGTTTTCATCAGACATTCAAGAAACAAAGATGGTTGTGACCAAAGTTAGAAAAAATCTAAATTTTTTAATCAGTAGAACATTTTGTACTTAATACCTACCATGCATATCTTATAGAATTTTTGGATCTTTTGATAACGTTGTTGTCTTCATATTATTTCAGTGAATGTTGTGTGAATGCATTTCAAAGTGATCCACTGTATACCACAAATACTCACGATAACAGTCCACGGCCACAATAACTCCTGATAGACAGTGTAAGACTCGATAACAGTCCACGGCAAAAATAACTCCTGATAGCCAGTCTAAGCCTCAATAACAGTCCACGGCAAAAATAACTCCTGATAGCAAGTGTAAGTCTCAATAACAGTCTACGGCCACAATAACTGGCCACGGCCACAATAACCCCTGATAGACAGTGTCAGTCTCGATAACAGTACACGGCCACAATAACCCCTGATAGACAGTGAAAGTCTCAATAACAGTCCACAGCCACAATAACTTCAGATAACAGACCACAGCCACAATAACTTCAGATAACATTCCACGGCCACAATATCTCCTGATAACAGTCTACGGCCACAATAACTGTCCAGGACCCCAATAACTACTGATAGACAGTGTAATTCTCAATAACAGTCCACGGCAACAATAACTCCTGATAGCAAGTGTAAGTCTCAATAACAGTCCACAGCCACAATAACTCCTGACAACAGTCCACGGCCACCATAACTCCTGATAACAGTTCACGGCCACAATAACTGTCCAGGACCCCAATAACTACTGATAACAGTCCACGGCCACAATAACTCCTGATAACAGTCCAAGGCCACAATAACTCCAGATAACAGTCCACGGCCACAATAACAGTCCACGGCCACAATAACTCCTGATAACAGTCCAAGGCCACAATAACTCCTGATAACAGTCCACGGCCACAATAACTTCAGATAACAGTCCACGGCCACAATAACTCCTGATAACAGTCCACGGCCTCAATAACTCCTGATAACAGTCCTCGGCCACAATAACTCCTGATAACAGTCCACGGCCACATTAACTCCTGATAACAGACCACGGCCACAATAACTCCTGATAACAGTCCAAGGCCACAATAACGCCTGATAACAGTCCACGGCCACAATAACTTCTGATAACAGTCCACGGCCACAATAACTCCCGATAACAGTCCACGGCCACAATTACTCCTGATAACAGTCCACGGCCACATTAACTCCTGATAACAGTCCACGGCCACAATAACTCCTGATAACAGTCCTCGGCCACAATAACTCCTGATAACAGTCCACGGCCACAATAACTCCTGATAGACAGTGTAATTACTTCTAGCGTTGAAATATACTTTAGTGAACTTGACTTAAAGCCACAATTACTCCGGATAGATAGTGTAACTACTTCCAGCATTGAATGAACTATACTGAAGTTCACTATTGTAGTTAAACAGTGTATAACCTGTACTAGAGTTCACTAGAGAAAACTTCTATATCCAGATACGTATACAATGGAGGTGGACAAGTTGATGAGAAAATACATATAACTTTTAGGTTATCTGTATGAAAAGCAATATTTTACAAGAAAAGTCTTCCACAGGAGATTGCCTGTAGCCTAAAATTGTTGTTTGTCATGTGACAGGTCCTTTAAAATCTATGTGTAGATAATGTAACTAAACATGGTTTGTAAGTTAACTACATGTACAATTTTACAAACAAATCTAGAAATATTACAGAAACCAAAATAGAAATATTACAGAAACCAAAATAGAAAAATGGTGCTCCAAGAAATCCAATTTTATTGCAACATAAGGCAGTGTACTACTTATTTGTAAAATATAACAGGTGTGTAGAATTTGAAGAAAATAACAGGTGTGTACTAGTTGTAGGAAAATAACAGGTGTGTACTAGTTGTAGGAAAATAACAGGTTTGTACAAGTTGTAAGAAAATAACAGGTGTGTACTAAATGTAAAGTGTTGAAGGTATGTACTACTTGTTGGAAAATAATGTGTGTTATTATAAAACCCATCGCACTCCACTGTTGTTGTTGTTTCCTGTTGAAGTTTTTATTTTTTACTTGTGTAAGTTTAGATGTGAATGGTCGTCACTGAAAGTTATGTTTGTGTGCCATATTCATTGTAGTTGTAGATCAAATGTGTTTTATCCAGTTATATTTAACAATTTGTTTTGCTTTAGATGTACATAATATTGGCACAAGTGCTTAACGAACTGTTACCAAGTTAAACATTGATTTTGTAAAGCCCATGATTATAATATATTTTTATTAAGGAAATTGCATTGTTGTTTAAGCTCGTGTGACTTTATAGATATGTTTTTGCTAAATATTTTAAATGATCTTGTTTCATGGCTCTCTAAAAGAACTAGGAATATATTATAATCCTGCTGTTCTCAACCCTCCAGCATATTTTCATGCCATCCAAGTGTACCCCTCACCACCCCAGATATCCATAGAATGCCTTTAACCCTCACCAACCAAAGTGTAAGCCTCCCCCTCTGCTCCTTACCTACCCCCTCAAAGTGTACCCCTCACCCTCCCTGTCCGTTACTACCCCTCACCCTCCCTGTCCGTTACTACCCCTTTTACCCCCCTTCTCCGTACCTACCCCCTGCTCCGTACCTACCCCCTCCAAGTGTACCCCTCTTACCCCCCTGCTCCGTACCTACCCCCTCTAAGCATTGCCTGCTGTGTATGAAGTCTACATTCCATGGACCAGATAAAGATTTTTTTTGAGAATTAAATGCCAGATTTGTTTGAAAATATCTTGATGTTACATTAATCATTCAACATTATCAATCATTTGTAATTATTATATTGAATAATGACATTGTGTTTTTACATCAATTACCCATCAATTATTACATTGTATACAATATCCATTTGTTCACTCACCTTCCTCTCGCATGCCTACCATTCATAAACAAACGGTTTATTTGTGTGCAATACTGAGTTATGAATCAAATATTGTCACCACAGTGAAACAAAGCAGATACTTTCTCATAATTTAACTGATTTCAAAATGAGAAAGATACATTTTAACAGTTTTATTTACACACATTTTGATTGAGAAGTATGTGGATTTGATTTGAATTGAGTATTGACTAACCTGACTAATGTATGACAGGTTTTGTTTTAAATTGATACTTTTTATCTTCATGTATTTCAAGACATTATGTTCCATGTGTTCAAGGTTCAGATTCGGTGTGTTCCATCTGTGTATGCTAGGTGAGCAAAGACAGGTGGCATACATATTGGATACCGTGAGAAGCTGGTCTATGTGCCCGGATGTATAACAACACTGTTGTGAGTTGATCAGGGTACAGCCACATTGTCAGTGACAGAGATACAACTACATGTACGTATACCTGGCATGCGTCTTATGTACACCAGTTCATATTCACCTCCCCCATTCTGGTAATGATACCATGCTGCAATAAATCGAATTAAACAATTAACTTGTTTTATGTTATATCACTTTTCGTGCTTCTGTAACAATGTATGTCTATAGTTATAAGGTATCCAGGTAATACACTGTCTCTCTAAACAATAACCTGTTAAGTTTTATAGCAAGCAAGCTAACAGGGTAAAATATCCCTACTCTGCACCTTACAAATCTTTGTTGCGAGAGCTGAAGTTGCATTAGACCACAGAGATCATGAACAAAATCGAGGTTATTCCTTTGAGAACACAAACTTTAGCAAGTCTGATAATCCTCAATCCCATCATGCAATACTGCCGTTCCGGATTGATCGTTTCCAAACTCCGAACGGTAAATGTTTTGTATACGTGACAAAAGCCGTTTCCTCTCGGGTACAGCAGTTGACCTGACCAAATGCACTATGTATTTAAGGGTTGAGGCTAATTTTACTTTTTTGCGAAATGCATCAAACACATGTATAAGGATTCTTTATCGATTTGATATTTTCTTGAACTGATTATAAGTATTCAAATTCCCTATCACTTGTTAGCTTACCTGGCCCGAAGGGCCAAGTGAGCTAATGCTGTGGAGCGGCGTCTGTCCTCCGTCCGCCGTCCGTCGTCAGCTTTTAAGTTTAAACAACTTCTTCTCAGTAACCAAAAGGGCTAGGGTAATGATATTTGGCCAGAAGCATGCTGGGATGAAGGGCTACCAAGTTTGTTCAAATAAATGACCTTCAACCATTTTCAAGATCACGGGTCAAATATGTTAAAATCTTTTAACAACTTCTTCTGAATAACCAAGAGGCCTAGGGTGATGATATTTGACCAGAAACATGCTGGGATAAAGGGCTACCAAGTTTGTTCAAATAAATGACCTTGATTTATATTCAAGGTCACTGGGGTCAAATATGTTTAAAATCTTTAAAAGGCTTCTGCTGAATAACCGAGAGGCCTAGGGTGATGATATTTGGCCAGTAACATGCTGGGACGAAGGGCTACCAAGTTTGTTCAAATAAATGACCTTGACTTATATTCAAGGTCACAGGGGTCAAATATGTTTAAAACCTTTAAACGACTTCTTCTGAATAACCGAGAGGCTGGGATGAAAGGCTACCAAGTTTGTTCAAATGAATGACCTTTGCCCATTTTTTCTGAATTACTTTAAACTTTAAGTCAAAACACTGATATTTTGCCTGTAGCTTTATTTTAGTCCTCTTTTAAGGTTACAATTGTGAGATTAATACCAGGTGAGCGATGCGCCAGGCCCATTGGGCCTCTTGTAATTATATATTTTCGCAAATACAATTATAATTGTGATAAAATGTTGAATTACGATCATATAAGTGTAATTAATTTACAATCAATTTTAAGTGTACAAATAATGAACTCCCAATAGTATGCATAAAAGCACAACGTATAACGTTTTACAATTTACCGACAATCTGTTCCTCTGTCATGACGAACCGATTAGTCGGCAACTGAGTGTCTATGATCAAAGAAAATAGTAAAATTAGCCTCAACCCTAAAATATATAGTGCATTTGGTCCAAACTACACCATGTACTGTATACACATTGGGTCAGTCCCACTGCTGTACCCGAGGGGGTACGGCTTTTTTCACGTACACAAACCAGGTAGCAGCCCGAACTTAAAAAATAAAAAATACCGTTCGGAGTTTGGATACGATCAATCAGGAATGGCTGTAAGCCAAGTATGACTCAAGTCCTGTGGGTATTCTGAAAAGTCTTTTAATTATTTTTACACATTTGACTTTTGTGACGTTGAACATCTCGTCATTGTCCTCCATGATAAAATACCAAATATGACTTGAAGCCTCAATAATTTAAGTCGTTTTATCACATTTGACTCTTATAAACTTAGGTGGAACAAGGTATTTCTTCCAGTTAGACACCCCAAATATGACGCTATGCTTCTTGATTTAAGCACATTTGACAACAGTGATACTTAAGAGTGGGTCAAGGTCATTCTTTTTAACAAATTTGTTAGTCCTTCACCCAAGCATGCCACATACCAAACATGACTAGGTCTCATGGTGAATAAGAAGTACATAGTTTAAGGGCTTTTGCATTTTTTAGTAGGCCAAAATCATTCATTTAAACAACATTGAGAATACTTTATAGTGGCTTGTTACAGACCTATCAATATCATGACCGTAATTCAAAACTTGTGAATTTTGTTATTTTTCCGTGTTTCAAACTAGAGGAAACGGGACCTTCTCGACCATTAGTCCCTCGTACAATCGTGCAAGTTTAGTAAGTGTTTAATTTTCAGTTAATCAATGCAACACAAATTATTCATGTTTTAAGTATGTTTATTTGTAGGAGAAATAATAGTAACAACAAGTAACATTCTGAATATAAGTACATTAATATGCAAAATAACAAAACATGTGATTATAAAAATAAATACTCTCGGATACATCACAGATTTATACATGCTAGCCTGTTATTATCATACAACACAAAATGCAATACAGGAAGCGCCCTGATCAATTCCATGTTTTGTTCTTGTTTTGAATAGTTTATAACCCTCGCATACTTGATTGTATGTAGCATATCAATGATGGATCACAAACGTATTTCGGCGTATAAGATCACGTGACATTGGTCCACACCATAAATAAAGTCACTCGGCACAACATCATAACGGCGATGCAAACACCAAAATCTGGTCAGTTTAAGCACGGAATTAGATTAGTTATCTAAGTCCGTGGTTTAAGAGTTTATTTCCTAGGTTTGGATGCTTTCTATTTTTGGATCCGTCGTCTTACAATGGTTTAATTAGACTTTCGTCGTTCTAGCGATTATTTGACCTCACATGCATGGTGTCTGACTTTGCTAGTTCACTTTTTGTTCCCTAGGTTGGTCTTAACCTTTAAGCTGGAATTCATTTGGCAGGGTTCAAATTAAGTACTAATCTTAAAATAAGTATCTGTTTTTACAGGCACATTTCCCATGTTTTGTATTTCGATGTATGTTTCGGAACATATCTTCAATCTTTTGACTTTTATTATACAATATATATGGAGTAAACTGTTTATTAATATCAAAATACATTTGTGTTATTATACAATATATAACTAGCATATGTATGCATATAAGTACAGTACATAACGTTATATATCTTTATATATGAAACCATAAGGTAGTATACACATATTGTAGTAATAAACATTTATACAAAAACCTACAAAGCAATTCCGCGTCAATTAAACGTTAAATAAATTACAAAGTAATAGTAAAAATAAGGAAGATGAAACCTGGTAGAAGCTACGTATACATGTAAAGTTCAATTAAAATTTTGACGAGGCAGATTTACATGTTTCTTAAATCCTCTGATCCATCACGTAATTTATGTAATAATTAAAGCGTCATTTTGAAAAGTAAATACTGTTTACACTAAAAGGAATAATACTGACAGAAGCCGTCTATATAGATCAATATAAGTATACTAAAAATATCACATAATGACTTGATATAAACAAGAACTTCATGACTTGTAAGCATAAACGTAAAATAATAATCTATCGAAAGAATAAATAAATAAAACATTAATAAAAATAAACTGACCTAGTGGGCACCAGATAGACTACATATATATTTTACAGCCATTACTTTCCCATTTATATATAAATAACGTGAATGATTAAATGGATGCCTCTTGAATACCATACCATATATTGTATATTTGTCTCCCATAGTGTCTCAAGTACACACGGAATGAACATGTAGTTAATTTACAAAGTTACAGCAATCCCGGTTGGGAATGAATCATAGGTCATCTCATTTTGATTCTTCAACTGTTCTGCTTTCAAAATCAGGTCCCTTTTCCGTTACTGTTGAGTTTCGGTTTAACATGTGACAATTTAACATGAAAACTTTATTGTAAACATTGCATGGTTAGATGTTTAGAGTATGAACTGATGTAAGAACCACATGCGGCGCGAGCCATTGTTATTTATTCAACAAGTGTTTTGTTTGAAACCACGCGACTTTGGCAAAATTCGTTGTTTATCAATATGAAGAGTTAATGTAGCAACAAACCTGTTTTGTCGACAAAATTCATACGTTTTTACTTGCTTGATTTGACTGAATCTGACCAGTTATTAGTAGATATTGACTCTAACGAACTTTTAGTGTTAATGGACAATGGTAAAGATCCAATAATGCTAACACTCCAGATAAACAACCGTGTTCAGCTTTATAACTACACACATACTCCTACGTCACACAATAACACCTTCATAGCAGTTATCTTTTTATCATAAAAATTGTAGGTTTTATATCCTCAACACTTTACATTATGTTGATACCGTACTTAAACTGGTTGGATTTAGCAGTTTTATTACAAATCAATATAAAAAGTAAGTTGTAAAAAGTTAAAAGTACGTTGCCGTCTTGGTCGTTATTTCTTAGTTATTACACATATGGAAACCAACATTGCTTACACACAGAACAGACTCCACATTGTATCACATCGATAAGTGAAGTCGTGTATTTGCCTCATCTGAAATGCACTGTACACCAAAAATAACGTTCTGTAAATATAAAGGTTAATGATAAAAGAAAACATCCGATTGAGCAAAATGTTAAAAAGATTGTGTAATATAATCTTAAAAGCGACCATAAAAAGACGATAAATCCGCCTGAATTTTATCCATCATAAAACTGATTTAATAACATTGTCTGAGGACGTTACAACGCCTCAGTAACTGCTGGTACTGTAACTGGCCGGCATTCCTGTGTCGTCCTGATCGCGTATGTGCGTGTCCACTCCGTGGCTATCCTCACGAACTCCTCCTGGTTATTGAGGTACATGTTGGCGACATCCTGGTCAGCAGGGTTCTCTATGTTTGGTGTGTGCATCAGGGACGAGATAGCCATTAGGACTACAGACACAAAGGTATGTGTAATAAAGGAATACATATACATGTATATATATAACAAAAAGTACAAACATTGCTACAGTTGTGTGCTCACATTTCAACAGTAAATATGTATTAGAAACAAGAAAGATACGCCACTTCATTGATTTTCATTCGATAAGACCTGTACTATTTTCCTTGGTTTGGCTTTAGTTTTGAAATGCACATGTTCATCTTGTACTGCAGGACATAAACCGTACAACGTGACGTAAGCAATGTTATATACACACGACTTATTCGAAGGAAGTTTATTCCAAACTCGTTTGCTAAAATGGGCATAGGTTAATTTCCAGTAGATTCTTGAATAAAAATAATAGATACTTCCCGTAGTTTATACCTCATTATAGTTATATCTCTCTGTAGTATTTGGATACTTAATTATGTACAGTAGTTGGATTACACGGCATTCAGCGGAAGCACGAAAGCTACACTACTAAAAACACGATTGATATTGAACAAAAAATAAATGATGGACTACATTTCTTCACAGAATGACGGCAAGAACAACAACTTTGTGTTGAATGCGGATTTTCTGATCTTTTGTGCAGATTAGCAGTCTGGCACCACTACCGGTCACATTATCCTGATAACAGGCTAGCAAGAGTTGAATAGCGAGACGCCCAAAAAGTCGGAATAGTTTAGTATAATTATTAGGGGTAAAACATTATATGATTTCAAACTATGATGTGCCAATATCTGCTAAATGTGTAATCCTAGACTTGTATTGTGTCTCCGATCAAGGGTGACCCACAGGAACCTGAGAATTTGTTACAGCTATATTTTTGGACCTAAACTAAGGTGGTTTTTTTTTACATTTTATTTGGGGGGGGGGGGGGGGTTGAAAATGACATAACAAATTCTCAGGTCCCTGTGAGGTGATCCACATACTTGCCCGGAAGCCTGGGGTACATTATGATGGATGTTAGTTGTAGTACAGGAACGTCTAGTTCAGTATACGATTGTTTTGTCGGAGGATTTTAGACGATATATTTTGTTTTAGTGTCTCCTTAACCATATGTACTGCCGTTGTGGTGCATTACTTTGCAGAGAAACTGGCGTATCAGTCTAAACTACTTACTGTAACCAATGGAAAACGACGGCTTCCACTCCGTTTGTAGAAAATCCATACAAATCTTGCCATCTTTCTCCACGTTTGGATGAAATATCTCTGTACCGAACTTAATCTAGTCGAAAAAAGAACATATGACACGATTTAACCAAAGTCTCTGAAGGCTTACATTGCAGGGGGTTAGTACCTTGGGGCTAGGATGAAGCTGCATTTACGTCTGAATGAATATTTATGATAATAATAGAATCATTTATTTTCTTTTTTAGAATAACCCTCTACATTACAGAGGATTTCAATACATTTATAGATAAGAGAATATCTACAACAATGACAGCTTACGGTAAAGGATTTAATAACCTCACTTGTATTTAGACAGTATCATTTGGTTGAAATGCGGATCTGTGAATGTGTCCAACCAAAGAATATTCAAGTGTGGGGAAAAACGTAACGTAAATCATAAAAATGAAAAAATATGAACAAAGAGTTACACGCAGACCCTTGAATACGTACAAGACCAGAAGAATGTCCTACTCACCTTAGGTGCTTTGAAGGGATAATCTGTTGTAAATGTGATTTGCAAACAAAACGTTCCTCCGGCATACGGGCTATTTTCCTTTAAACATAGCATATTAATCTTTAAAATAACTGGCATTCCGTTACAGAGAGGTTCCACACATATCCGGACACTATACCTACAACGTTATTGTTCACTTTATTCTATGATTGTATATTTTCATACAATTACTGTTCTTCATTTTATTTCTTATTCAATTTACACACGAACTTAAATTATTTTTTAAGCATACGTTTTTTCATAGTCGTTGTGTGCTTAGCATTATAAGCATAGTGTAGATCTAGACACAATTGATGCTAACTTTAATACATCTGCCATTATGAGAATGGTCCAATGTTTCAAGTATATTGCAATAAACATTGTACGTATACAGTACAATCATATATCCTCTTTCTAACCATGTTATACCACTGACTGACCTTACCTGTTTCAGGTTCTATTACTACTTACCGGGCCTGGTATGGCTGCTTGCCAGTGTAACACTGCAAAAACGATTACATACTTTAATAAAAAAAAAATAAAAAAAAATCTAAGAATATCAAAAATCTATATTAAATGTGAATACATGTAATATTGAAATCTGAACTCAAAACCACGACTGGAACAGAAGAAAACCAGCAAAGGAATGACAAAAATGAAAGGAAAGAATCAGGTATATATGTACCTTATTTAGTGATGTAACAATAAAAACGTGTTCAGGACCCAGGAAAAAAACCCAGCTGAAACTTCAATGCTTACAGAATATACCAGTTTTTGTATATTTAAATGAAAACTTCATGACCATATATATAAAAAAAATATCCAGAAAATACAAGGGATCGCATTTTATACCTGTCTAGCAAAGGGACGTGCGTAGAAAAATATGAAAACTTTAAACCTACTAGTAACAAGGAAAAAGATCAAAGTATCCGAATAATGATAATGGACATTGGGCAGCAGACATCCTAGAACTACATAGGCTTCACAGGTGAAGTGGACCTCGATATATCCGATGTCAGCAGTTTCGATGACACACACAACACAAGTTTCAGAATATTATTTTGGCTCTTAGTACCATTGATCGGTCTTAAAGGGACGAAATGGACACAGGGAGCTCTAAAATGTTTACTTTTGTTTGGTGGGCAGCACTTTTTGTTTTGATTGGTTCTTCACTACATATTTGAAGTTGCTAACTCTGCTGGTGTTATCATTTCCCTTTGTTGGCAGTAACCTTGGAGATGATTTTCTGATACAGTTTATATGAACATCTACTATTAGAATGCATCCTATTTCATTTATAACATTCAAGAAAGTTTTTACATGTATAGACTCTTTTCCCTGTTTGCTATATTTCTGCATTTGATTTGGAACTCCTTAAACATTGGATTTATTGTATTTTCGTTCTAACTGGGACTGTTCTAAACTTCCACTGTTCACCAGTGTGAATGGACCGGTCCAAGGAAAAGCCTAGATTTGTATATGTTCACCAGAAATATACATATCTGAGCGACAAAGGTAAATCACAGCTACTATTAAATGCCAGCAATCAATGGCGCTTTGTTAGTAGACTATTTGTGAATTTAAATTGAGTACTCACTGTCATCCTCCAGTGGACCAGCCGACAGACCGTACTCGTCAGGAATGTCTCGGTACAAATCTTGTAGTTGCTGGAATTGGAGCAAATCTAGACGTTAGTAAATGGTACATGTATCACATGGCTGAAGTATTAGTGTCTACATGGCATTTGGCATAGCATGACAGTTAAGTTCAAGCACGAGTTTAGGGCAATAACATGTATACCTACATCAGGCAGAAGCTGAGGATGTCCATTGACTATGATGATTTGGGAACTAGATCCAGCGAGCCCTGGTATATTCAAAGATCTTTATTAAACCTTTCCTTACTGTGGACAGAAACCCTATACTTTACGGCTGTATGAAACCGATCTCCAATATAGTTATTAGCTTTTAGTCTCTATATGAACATAGTGGTTAAAACCACAAAAGTAAGTATTAACGATGATATGGCCATTTAGACATTCCTGGAAGTGCATGTTGTTGGACAGAGATAGTATTACATTACATACGCAGACAACAGATGCAATGTCCCCGTCTGGTTCTAGTTATACTACATCCGTATGACGAGTGCTCCTGTCAGACATATTATACTGTACACGTGTAAGCGTATTTCTTGTAAATGACCATTAAAGCATCAATGTTAACAAATGTTTTATTACATACCGACATAATAACATAAACTGTTGTCTATTTAAATGGAGTCAGTTATATGGTTATTGACTTAAACCCAAACAGCTGGCCCTGTGCTCAGTGCTAAATTTACCTGTACCGGTAGGTGCGTAGAAGACACTAGTGTGTATATACCAACGTTGTGGCATGTTTGTTGTTCATAATTATGCGGTCACCTGTGCCAAACAATAAACAATATTCCTCTGTTAACTTACCTTCGTGATCAACTTTAATGCCATAGTTATTTTCCGAATTAAACCTCAGTAATCTTTAGTTTCACCTATCTTCCTCTCTTTTGATCGTATCAACACACACACTATGTACCTACATTTTTGTTTACAATAGAAAGTGTGAGTCGATTTTTCACCGGACTTACAAGGGAGACTATGCTGGAAGACAGGTGAGAAAGAGAGTAAGGTGGGCGACTACCATAAATATAGATTTCCTGTATCATCTTTTGTACCACGTACGTGGTGCTTGATACTCTCAAAGACTACTTGTGTTCATTTCAAAGCCGGTCGCAGGGACTAAGCGTATAGCATTGGCACATTATGATTGGAACCATGTAAATTTCGTCGTTGTGGGATTTTGTTTCGGTTCCTGCATTTTTTCGCCTCAGTTCCTATTGTTCTGCTGTTTCTGCGATTCTTCTTCTTTGGTATCTCACCAGTTCCTTTTGTGTTGGCGTTTTCTAGGCTCTTGCTGTTTTTGTATCTCCTCTGTTTACGTTGTTTTGGCGTCTTTTCGGTCCCTATTATTTTGCTCTTTCCTCGGTTCCTTTCTAATGTCCTTTGGTATGATATTTTTTTAAAAGATTGTCGATTTGTGATAACGGTTTGTATATGAGTTACATGTAGTGCTGACGAAATGGCATCTTAGTTCTATTTTACACATCACAGATGCTCTTGTAAGGGTTTCACAAAAATGTTCCAGAAGTGGTTAGATTAATCTTTCAGCTGCAACATTTCTTTATGTGAATGGGCAGACGGAGATTGTGATGTACACAAAACCCCATTTTATTTCGCACATCTTACTTTATTTAAAAGTTCACAACCTACGAAGTATGAATATAAAATTGCCGTGGGTGTCAAGGGGGAAATGGAACTAAAATATTCACGCCACGGTTACATGTAGCATCAGTAATAAACAATGCCAATGTCTTTTAATAGTTGTTCATAATCCATAATGATATACATGTAATTTTACAAATCGTAGTATAATAAGTAGAAATGTTCAAAATTGAAGGAATTTTGAATTAGCTTAATCCAACTGGGAAGATTTGTTTACTGGTAAAGATGTAAACGAGTCATGGACCACTTTTTGTAATATATTTATGATGGTACTTGATGAAGTTGCCCAAGTAAAAGAGGTTCGCATTAAACAAAGAACAGAACCATGGATGTCTGCTGACATTTTGGATCTTATCAAGCAGAGAGATTTATTTTTAAAAACTCAGGTAAAACTGAAGATTACAAAACTCTCTGATATCACAGAAATTCAGTTCAAAGGAATTGTAAAATAGCCAAGGTTGATTATTTTAATGAACAAATATCTGAAAAAATCAATGGAAAAGATTTAAAAAACTTGGCTATGAAAATGATACAAAATCCGGTGCAAAAGTCGTACTTAACATAAACAACAAAAATTGCCATGATGGATTTTCTATTGCCAATTATTTTAAATTATATTTTACAACTATTGCTGCCAAACTTGTGGAAAGACTGCCAAGCTGTAAGTGAATTTACAATACTACTTCTTATTTATTTAGAGGCTTTTACTTGAAAATTCCAATTACTTTTCTGATAAATACATCTATATATCTTCGTAAAGTCCCTGAAGGAACGAAAATGGCAAAAGTAAAACCTCTATTAAAAAATGTGACAGATTAAAGGCTGAAAACTATCGACCAGTCAGTATTCTCTGCATTGTATCAAAAATACTTGAGAGGGAAGTATACAAACAACTGGAAACATACCTTATATCGAATAATTTATTTTATGAACAACAATCAGGATTTAGAACATCTCATTCAACTGATTCTTGCCTCATCCATCTTGTAGACTATATTAAATCCTAGACAGCTAAAGGACTTTTTACAGGCATGGTACTTTTAGATTTACAAATAGCATTCGATACAGTTGACCATGATATTCTTTGTGAAAAACGTAAATGTATGTGTATTGAGTCTATTGCATGGTTTAAATCCTATCTCATACAAAGAAAACAACTTGTTAACAAAAAAAATCCAACACTGAAGATGTAAACTGTGGGGCACCCCAGGGTAGTATACTAGGCCCACTTTTGTTTTTAACGTATGTTAATAACATGCAGATAAGTATCGACTCTGAGTGCAAACTCCTACTATATGCAGATGATAGTGCTATAATTTTTCACACAAAGATCCAAACATAATATCAGATAAATTATCCAAAACACTGGAATGCCACGATTGGCTTTAGATAATAAACTTTCACTTCATCTTGGGAAAACAGAAAGTGTCCTATTTGGTCCTAAAGGAAAATTGAGAAATTGGACATATTAAATGCAATGGACAAACTATCGAATCCAAACCACATGTAAAATATTTGGGTGTAATCTTAGACCAGTTTCTTTCAGGACAACATACTGTGAACAATGCAATACAGAAATTTAATCAGAGACTAATTTTTTTATACCGAACCAGGAAAGTCTATCTCTGTCATCAAGAAAAACACTCTGCTCGGCACTTATCCAATGTCAGTTTGACTATGCTTGCTCATCTTGGTACGAGGGTATCTCCAAAAATCTCAAACACAAACTCCAAGTTACACAAAACAGGGTTGTTCGTTTTATTTTGGATTTAGAACGAGGAAAAGAATAACTTTTGCAGAACTGGGAAAATTAAATATGTTGAATGTAAGTAATAGAGTGGCTCAACTGAAATTAAACCATGTTTTTAAAAAAATCATGAAAAATGTCCAGCTTATGTGAAGGAAAGTTTTGAAAGGAACAACAAGAGGTGTACAAGATCAAGCCAATATAACTTTTATATGCACAATATAAGTGGGGTAGAGTCCATATATTTCTCTTACAATGCAATAAAGGACTGGAATGCATTACCAGATAATATTAAGGCAACCAACAACTTACACAGATTCAAAATTCTGGTCAAACAACATTTGACATCAAAGTTTAGATCGGAACAAAAATGTGATTTTGTGAAAGGGTAATAGTGAGACTTCAGTGATATACTCTTTTACTTCTTAATTCAAGTATTATCATAAACACTGTTATTAAAGTATACTATATTGTTACTTGATATGCAGTCTGAGAGTTTGGTCGGTAGGGATTGGCCCAATCACCAGCCCTCTTCTGCAATTAGCAATTAATTTAAATAAAACTTGTTCAAATTTGTCAATTGAATTATTCAAAATCATTATACATTTGACTTAAATCCTATTTACATTCCATTTTTGATGTTGTGTCATCGACTCATCATGTCAATTACTATTACTTTATGCAGTAAGAGTGTTTGGTCGGTAGGGACTGGCCAAACCACCAACATCCCTCTCCTGCAAAAAGCAAACAGATTTTTATAAAATTCAATTGGTTTAAATGTATCGTTTGTATCAGATTTTTATTAGTATATGTTATATACCAGTACATGTCAATCAATTATATTAATGTACGTTAATGTCTGAGAGTTTGGTCGGTAGGAATTGGCCCAATCACCAGCCCTTTTGCAAGTAACATTTTAAGTTGATACTATATATCTTTGATTTTTAAAGTTCCAATATATTGTTAATCTCTTTATATTTTATATTATTCAATTATCAACATTATTTTATTGATTAAAGCCCTTGGCACATGGAACATTTTATATCTATTTTGTTTTAAAAAAGAAGTGTCTTAGAGTCTTATCAAATTATCAATATACTATATAATTATGTAACTATTTTATGAATTGAATTGATTTATTTAGATCTAAGGGACCCCATTGGAATTAAGCCACAATGTGGCTTTATGGGTCATCCCAGGTAAAGGCCTACATTAATCTAATCCAATCCAGTTTTAACACCTGACTGATTACTAGTTTTATGGCATAAATAACTTACAAATAACATCTCATTCTGTGATAATATATATTTATGTCCAATCTGCAAAATGTGATACACGTGTATTATTTGCCTTTTACCTAAATAAATATTATTATTATTATTATTAAACATTAATAAGGAAGTGAAATTGCTTAGGCCCAAGTACGGATCTCCGAGGACACCAGATAAAGCATCACACCGGCCGGATGACACCAAATTATCAGTCCCTGTTCCCTGTCTGTTACTGAGAAAAGTGGTGAACCAATGTTACATTCTACCACTGACACCACGAGCGTGTACTTAATTCAACAACCACTTAGGTCTCTATCAACGCTTTTAAAACGCATTGTACACAGCAGCATGTACAGCCGTGCTTTTGTCGAAGCGTCAGACATAATCTGAATAGCACGTGAGATATGTTACAGAATATTTTTAAAGCCATAAAACCAAATTGTGTTTATCACATCTGAGAAGTTATAAAAAAGAGGAACATTCACCACAGTGAACAATTTCTTTTTCCAAAATTCTACGACAGTATGGGTAATTGGGTAATATTTTGACACTCGTTTATTACTTGTTAAAAACGCTACGTTTGGCATTCTAGAATCACAGCACTTTTAAATATTTGGGCATTGACAGACCCCAACAAGTATCACAGCACGTTTAAAATATGGGCATTGACAGACCCCAACATAAGTGGAAAACGCCTTCATATAACCTATGGAAGACGTTAAGTCAGAAAAGAAGGAATGCTGAAGGAACTAGAATCTGCTGGTAAATGGCAAGTGTACAACGGTGTTTATCACGTGTCCAAATGAACATATCAGGTCTCATCCGCACGACAAAGAATTCCTTTTAAATAACCAAATCAAAATGTTAAAATAAAGACAATAAGTAGAACCACAATGAACAAATAAGTAAGCAAGGAAAAAAAAAACCCAGTAAAAACGTATACAAATTTTGACAATATATTGGCAAACGTAAATAATTAAATACATTATACAGAGAAATAAATTGTATTGTAAAGAGAAACATTAAAATCGTAAAAGGAAATTTCAATGGTGGCACAGGAGAAAATACAAAATGGTGAGGCCTAAAAAGACGAGGAATTAAAAATGGACAGGAAAATACGGATAAAAACACCGAAAGGACGCGATATACAAATGTATCAGCTATATGAAATGATAAAGCTATTCCATACCAAACTACTCCAATACATATTCACATACGCCAGTAAGCAGACATTTAATTGTGTAGAATGTAGTGTGGTGTCGGTCATCCAGCGTCATAACCAGATCTTTTACTCTACTTTATTTTTATTTTACTGTAACGTCGAGTATCGGAGTGGTATAAACGATCTGGTTTTAATCAGATTGCATTCCCTGTGGTGTGCCTCCCTGCTGTAAGTATTTTTAGTTTTTCGTCTTTGCAACACCGAAAAATCAACAGGAAAGTACTGTACCATAAACATCTATAACAACCTCTAGACGACCTTCGGTTCGGTGATGGTGAGGTCACACTAGGACTATCCTAAGAAAAGGGAGATAACAATCTAAACTGATGCAATAGGGAAGCAAATAAGTTTTGATTTCTGTGAGGTTCCCGACAGGAGTACACAAACGCTAGTCAGCTGATGTAATCATTCATGGTATCCACATGGTATCCACACTGGAACTTGGACCCATTTCACTGCACTCAAGTTACTGATTTATCACAGGCGGTCTTTTGACTATTCATTTGTGCGTACACGTGATATTGAGCACGTGTATCCTTCCTGTTCAAACGTTACACTAACAACAACAAAACGATAAAAAAAATCAGGAAGTATGTTCGCTTCACAAAGAGTCTACTTCCGACATCCATTGTTTTACAGTCATGCTTATTGATGGACATTAAATAAACATTGACAAATAACGACTCTATTAAGAAATACGCATTTCAATGAATGTAGCGAATGGGTCTTTTGAATGTTCCTAAACGTTCGATTTAATAACAAAATAGCCAGAGTATACTTTAATTTAGTTTAAACAAATATAAACGGATTTGATAACAAGCTAGCCCACATAAATAACCTTGTCCCAATAACATACAATAGTTAACAGAATACGTTTGTGTATACGTCAGTGCATGTATCAACTTAATACTTGGAGGAAGAAGTCTAGACAGAGACATAACTTAACTAGAAAGAGGTTCATGATTTGTTTAAATAAAACATGACCTTCAAAAGTTTTTTCCCCATTTCCGTGTAGCCAGTTTGTCGATGTTTTAAAGCAAGAGCACTATGCTATGATATTTACATTCAATTCGATGATGGACGGTAGGTTGATCGTTTAAAAAAACAAAACAATAACGGACGGGGGACTGTCCTCTAGAGGGATTCCGAAATCACCATTGACCATGTTTGAGGTTTCTGTTGTTTTAGTGTTAGAACTAGCCTGATCCAGGTGTTCGGGGTACCTCTAACCACAGAGTAGTGTTTAATATTAATCGTCTGTGTCGCACTATATCGAATGTTTTGCGTAGGTCCGCAATAGAGGTAATACTTTCCTTTAATCGAAATCGGTGTTGATTGCTCATTACATAATAAATTTGTTTTAAGGCGTTGTAAGATGTTGGGTACAACATGTTTCAAGACTTTACGCTATTGATGAAGGTTTGTGATTGTGGTTTTCAATTTGATTCTTAACGTCTGTTCCTTTTTAAAATTCTGTTCTATCGCGCTGTCAACAGTAACAATTCATACTTAATTGTGTGGATTCTGTTGAAGACGTTGATTTATATATATGTGCGTTAGCTCCTCTGCTCGTTCCATTGACCAATAGATACGATTCCTGAATCCAATCCATATCTATGGTCAAAGTCAGTCATCTGTTTAAGGTTGCATTTTTTTCTGAATTCCATTCATACTTAATTTTCATACTGTTTATTTTTCGTGATTTCGTTGGGTTGATGTTTTTGAGTGGCTATACTGTCGATTAGAACATGAAATTGGGATTAAGCTCGAGACAGACGACAGTATCTGGTGTTAATTGATATCATTTCATGGACACTGGTTCTATGTAAGCGTATTTTAACATGTTGACGAGTGAAGGATTGTTTACTCGGAAAGGATCCAGCATGGTTGATGTACGTGTTGTCTGTAACACGTGTTGGCTCTGTTACCACAAGTGTCCCATCCTCGGTATCCAGGGGCTACGCCCACTTTCGCTCTCTGCACCCCTGGGATATATCATAGCAAAATTGAAGGCACGCGGCCAGCTATTTGATTGGTGTCAGGTAAAAAAACAACTGGCCAATCACAATAGGCTGATACTTTTCTTTGAAGATTGCCCGACTTCAATGCCTGTCAATTTTTACCGTTGCGCGACCGCGAGATTCTTTTGATGTACATCAAAGGACCAAACTAGTCTTCTCGTCTCATCCACAAGGTACTGCACATTGAGCCTTCGATTTTGCTAGTCATATTCCAGGGGTATAGAGAGCGAAAGTGGGCGTAACTCCTTGAAATCGAGGATGCAAGTGCCCAGGTTAAGCTCACTGGCTACTCGCCATTCCTTAAGCTCAACCCCCTGTTCTCTAAGATATTGACAGTCTCAGGATCCACGACATGAATATTATTTTGGGCAAACGTTGTCCTTGGTGTTTTAGGTGTACCATTCCATATCATGTGTCCAATCATTCCCATCTCCAGCCAAATTTTCATCTGTTTCTCAACACCATACAGTCTCGAAAATCTTACTCTCAACACCATACAGTCCCGAAAAGTTTACTCTCAACACCATACAGTCCCGAAAATCTTACTCTCAACACCATACAGTCCCGAAAATCTTACTCTACACTTTTGTGTCATCAATTCTAACACTGCACCATAAGTATGTGGTGTGTCTCAAAATGGAAAGAAATGAAAAGTACATCCGATACTGCGTAAACGGTGGTAAAGCTCCTCGGGCTGATATGGATGTGAAGGGCTTGATGTAGATACGGTCATATGATAACCTCTAAGTATCCCGATACTGAATGTGAAAATGGAACGATGGATGAGATACGTCTTTTATCCCGATTTTTTTTTTCATTTGGAGAGAAGATATGAGAAGACTTTTATTCCGATAAATGTTCAAACTAATTCATAGTTTCTGCTTCTAATGTCATCTGTTGACTAGTATACAGTTTCTCCGTAATTAATAACTGAAATATTGCCCACCATCCATACTAGCTTCATGGTAAAGAACTCCATCATGTTACCTTGGAGTCATTTTACTATCAAACCTACAAGCTGGGGAACTTATATTTTAAACATATCCTCTAAATCAAAGTCGGCATTATAATACATCAAAATATGATCTAAAACTTAAAATTGACAGCATACACACATATATCTTTCCTGTAATACCATTTTTACGAGCATGATTGTTCTGTCTGTGGCTCGCATTCCAACACTGACACAGATTAGATAGAGATGATGCAAGGTAGAGCAGCACGCTTTGTCTCCAACAAATATTTATTATAATAATAATAATATACAACATTTGATATAGCGCCCTATCTAGCTAACATAAGCCACTCTAAAGCGCTTTACAGTACATAGATATACAATTAATACAATTAGGATATACAATGTTTGAGGAATTCGCAGGAGCTGCCATATCAGGCGCTAACTACTAGTCCCATGCCACCTGGCTAATATCTCCCTATGTGTGTATGCCTGCGTGTGTGCTGGAGATGTATTGTGTTATTCTACAGAAAACCTCGAGAGTTGGTGATAAATTAACGTTGCAATTGGCACTCCCTTCTCAGAGGCCCGCTCTACCATATTATTAACGATCATATATCAGTAAGGAAGACGTGAATCATCCTCCAAATGCTTAACCCGACATCACATCAAAATGATTTCCTAGTTCCATTTTGCAAAACATAGTACCAACAATTTTCCTTCACATATTTAATGATAATAATCATTTATATTACATTTATACCTTTAGGGGACTCTATTGGAAACTATCCCAGGTAAGGCTAAATCGTAAATTATAGAGATAAACATTGTAAATTACCTACATGTAGCTACTTACGGAATAAGATATTGTTATTGTTATTATATATATGGAACCGCCTATCACCTGATTTCAGTTCCATTGATTGCCTTCATAATCATTTGGTGTCAGGAAGATTGAAATCAACTTAAAGGATCTTTTTTTCTCTGTTGCAAATCCAAACACCAATCTATACGAAGTAAAAATAAGTGGTAAGCTTAAAGAAAATTAATATGTTGGGGGTTTCCGCCTAAGACTCAAAATCTCTGGATCCACCTACGGATCTTTCCTAAGTTTTCGTGGGTTCTATCAATTTCTCTCGGTACTTTCGAGTTCGAGTTAAGGGAGGGAATATAACCTTTCTAAGAAACGATAACAGACACGATCTTGGTTTGTATTTATATAACGCGTACGCGTGCCGTCATGCCATGCGTATGGGCAGAGACGTATGTATTAACTGTTGTACATCTCTGGAATGGGGTCATTATGAGCACTTTAAAGTTGTTAGCTGCAGAGACATATTTACTGGGTTTTAAGTCTTTGTTTATTATTTCAATATTTGAGAATGCAATAAAATGTGTTCATAATTTTGATGATGAATAGTATATATTTCCGGAAAATATAATCCCGTCCAGTATAATTGTTTAGATTTACCGGAAGTTGTTACTGCTTGCACGATGGAGGTCGTTTCGAACATAATCACGGTGTATTTGCCGAATTATTTAAGTAATTTACCAGTTCCAAAATCTTTATTTGGCTACGCAAGGCTATCTGGTGAGTATGTTATGTTTCGTGTTTCAGCAGTTTGTATTGACATATCAGCATCATGAATATCATACCGTTTTCAACATGCGTGCCCCGGCATAAATGTGGACTGTTTGCCCAGAAGGTCTTGTTGATATTTATTGGATCAGATGAGTTCATGAAAATGTCTGTCACATAAAACTGTATGTTTAAGATTAGATGGTGCACAACTACGATGGCTGACAAGAATCTGGCAAAAAGATGTGAATTTTCATATCTTTTTGTACCATGGTACACTTTTATATGGTACACAAATATATTGAAATTCAAATCTTTGTGTACCATGTAAAAGTGTACCATGGTACACAAAGATATGAAAGCAGAAATAAAATCAACCCGTCGCTTTTGTATCTTTCTGTACCAAAATAACGGCCGAAAACAGCCATGGAACAGAAACATGTGAAACCATCAGACGAAAAGGTTACAAAGTATGACAAATTACACCCTGATAAGGCTGTCATCACATACAATGAAATGTTATCGCATGGAATGTCTGTTGTTGTTATTACACCAAATGAGTTACCAAACTATTACTTAATCATTTAAATTGAAATCAACTATTCAATTTCCTTTACCGAATTTTATAAATGTTTTACGTTAAAAAGGAAGTCATTATGGATTATTATTCTATTACTTACATTTCTAATGTACATATGTATTCTATCTGCTTCAACTTCTCAAATGAAAGAAACTCCAAATCAGTTGAAAACGCCAACAGGGTCCGTAGGGGACAGTCAATTTAATTACTTCGAAGGATAGTCTAGCTTTTTTATATTTTTTTGGGGGAAATACGATGAGCTAGTTGTATGATTCTTTTATAATCTGGACATCTATCAAAACTTTTATAATCTGGACATCTATCAAAACAAGGGAAATGACAGAAATATTCAGATGTCCTTTGTCCCTTTTGGAGACCCTGTCAAGGCCCCTATACTTACACAATTGCAACTAACTCTGTTTTTCATCAGAGGTGATTAATGAACTTCACGACTTGTTTCGATGTTGTAATTAGGGTTTCACTATTCAGGGTCAGTTCTGGTCAGAGTTTCCGATAACAACATTCCGATGCTCTGGTACACTTTTTTCATATCTATTTGTACCGTAGGAGGTAAAAAAAGAAATAAAAATGTGTAACGCGGTACTTAAAAGAGAGAAGCTTTCATATCTATTTGTACCGGGCAAAAGTGTACCACGGTATAGAAAGATATGAAAAAAAGTGTAACGCCTTATTTCATGGTACACTTTTTATACGCCCGTCGAAGACGGGGACGTATTATGTTATCACGTGGGCGGGCAAGCGAACGATGTCCGCTCGATATCTCAAGTAATTATAAACGGATTAACTTCAAACTTCACAACAAGGTTAATTACCATGAAACCTCGGACAAGTTCGATAACCGCCATTATCCGACCATAATTTGTGGAGTTATGCCCCTTTATGGACTTGCCGAAACAGTGTCCGCTCGATATCTCGAGTAATTATTAACGGATTAACTTCAAACTTCACAACAAGGTTAATTACCATGAAACCTCGGACAAGTATGATAACAGCCATCATCCGACCGTAATTATTGGAGTTATTCCCCTTGGTTTCATTAATGCGATGCATGCGTTCGATGATGTTGTATTGCACTCATTGATCTACCAGTTATGTTGAATGATTTCTCTTTTAATATCAATTACTCACAAATACTTCATATATTTCAATCATACAAACAACTGCTCATTCAATGTGTGACGGGCGTATTATATACCGCTCGTGGTAACCTTCTTTCATATCTATTTGTACCGGGCAAAAGTGTACCACGGTACAGAAAGATATGAAAATTCAAATCATTTTGCCGGCTTATATCCGCTGTTGGTACATATACATGTGAAAGTAAAGAGTATTTTTGTAAAGTTGTTTATAATCTTTATGTACCATGGTACACTTTTACATGGTACACAAAGAATTGAATTTTCATATCTTTGTGTACCATTGTCCATGGCACACTTTTACATGGTACACAAAGATTTTAATTTTCATATCTTTGTGTACCATATAAAAGTGTACCGTGAAAATTCATATCTTTTTGTCAGGCTCTTGTCGGCCATCGTACACAACAAACATAATCATATACTGATAAAGGATATGCTAAGGCATTCGGTAACGTGCAGGCTACTGCACATCTCCTCTCTAAATTTGAAGTTTTACATAATTTTCAAATCTGAAAAAAGCACTGTCCGGTCGATACTGCAGGCAGTGACGTTGTGCTAAGTAAGTCGGGGATCATAAGAGAGCTATGGAATATAGGCAAACGTATATACATGTACCAATTGCACAGTTCATTATATAATGTTGAGATAGATGTACACAAGTAGGGGTAGTTCATTTTACTGAATATTACTATAATCAATAGAACTTTGCTTGAAGTACAGAATAGAAATTTAATCCCATACAGTTATTCCATTTAAAAAATCCTTCCATGGCCTCCTAATATGACTGATTTTATAAATAGATGGTAGGTCAACAGATTTATGCCATCAATAGACCATTGTAATTAAATGTCAGGCTTTTCAAGATATAAATAGGGGTGTGACCCCTGACCCTGAGAAGGGGTGCTGTTCTGGCAAGAAGAATGTCCGAATAACAAAACAAAAGTTTTGCATTGGGGTGAGTGTATCACCAATTTGTGTCACAATTTACCTGCAAGTTGTCTGGTTGTGGTTGATACGTTAACTTAAAGTTTTCTTCAATTTCAGTTGTAGAATGGTTTTCACTCGTGCCTGTTGTTGGAACAGTATCTTTGCTTGTGTATATCACATCACAGGCTTTTAAACCTAAACCTCCACCAAAGAAACACCCTGTGAACCTTAAAATTCAGAAGGAAACGCCCAAGGTGGTGAATTTAGTGGATATGGAGGATCTTGCCGACAAAGTAACCTACTGCAGATGCTGGCGGTCAAAGAAGGTAACTTTTCCTTTGTTTTGCCTGCATAATTTGTTGCATACAGGGGCATACAACATTTAAACTACTGGTAATGTTACACTTGACTTCTCAGCATCGTGTTCACATGATCAGTTACATTTTGTAATGGGAAGTGTATTTACAATGTTGAGCTTATCTATGAATATTAAAAAATATATAATATTAAATTGAATTATATTATATTTGGTATAAGACCATTTGCAGTTCCCTCTATTAATTTGGTATTTGACCATTTGAAGTTCCCTCTATTAATTTGGTATTTGACCGTTTGTAATAACCTCTATCAATTTGGTATTTGACCATTTTTTGCAGTTCCCTCTATGTGATGGTAGCCACAACAAACACAATGAGGAGACAGGAGACAATGTAGGCCCCCTTGTGCTGCGGAGAAAAGCTGCAGCATAGAGAGAAACCCTACCAAAGTGCTATGGAACATTGACTTCCTGAAGGATTGACATATTCCATAAAAGATTGTTATACATGTAATTTACAGTCGTGTGAATGTGTGAGAATTGAATGTGAAATCAGAATTTTTGACAGATTGTCTTTCATAAAAATCTAGAAAATTAATATTATTTTGCTAATGTCCTCTCATTGTGTTTAACAAAACTGAAAATATCTGTCGATATATCATTTACAATTTTCAACTTTAGTGCTACCCAAATTATGGGGGGGGATTTTGTAACTTTTCCAATGGCAGATAATTCAGGTGAATTTGATAAATGAAGTTGTCATTTTCAGATAGTGTCATTGTTAAACTCCTATAGTAAGATTGCATATAAAGCATTATTCCTACTGTACACCATAATTCATTTATGTAAACTAATGACCAGGATTCAGGTTTAACACATGATAAACCACTGTAAAATAGTCATAAGTTATTGCAAATACAGATATGATTTTGGTTGTGATGTCTGAATATTACTTTGTATTGATGGCCACTGGAAAATCTGGAGAAGATACAGCTACATCAACCATTAACCAAGGGAGTTAACTATCGGCAACATTATAACTTACATTCTGTTACTTACAAATTCAGCTGAAAACAGTCCTCATTCCAGCATGAACGTTTTGAAAAAAAACCCAGTAAATTAATTATATGGAGCCTTACAATGTAAACATATCATTATGGTTGATAGGAATATTTGTCCATTCCATTGTTGTATAATTGTTTGCAGTTTTTGACCTACATGTGTACCAGGGTATGCCTGTTTATTGATAAAGTCAGGAAAATTCACTGATTTTTTTTCGTATTTTTGTTTTCTACCATTGCAATAACAACATTAATTACACCACAATAAACTTGTCATTTTGCTGGCTTATAAAAGTAAACAATTTTTCATTAATACTTGTAGGAAGCTCTTCATTGAAAAATCTATCATTGTATCCAATATGACAATCATGTTTGGATTCTTAACCATGATGTTTCTGACTGTGTTTGATTTCCTGACTGAAATAGGTGTTACTATTAATGGACTTACAGGGAGAAGATATCTATGATGTTTTCATTCAGATATCTGCTGAATGTTCTCAATAATGGTGCTGTTTGTTTCCATTCTGAAGTAGTAAATACCTAATACCGGTAACTGATTATGTTTCACATACAGGATTGTTTTTACTGCCCATTTTCAGTACATTTTTAGGACAGACAGGTACACGAATACTAGCAAAAAATGGAGTTCTAGGATGACACATGTATAGTCAGACAAGTTTGGACATCTAGGACAGGCACATGTATAGTCAGACAAGTTTGGACATCTAGGACAGACATGTTTACTCAGACAAGTTTAGTCATCTAGGACAGACAACATGTGTAGTCAGCCAAGTTTGAAATTATATGAAAGACACCATTTTCGTGAGGCAAATTTTAAGTTCTAAGACAGACACACATTTAGTAAGACAACTTTTGAATTTTAGGGCGGACACATTGTTAGGCAGACAAGTTTTGAATTTTAGGACAGACAAATTGTTAGGCAGACAAGTTTTGAGTTTTAGGATAAACAAAGGCTTACTCAGACAAGTTTGGAGTTCTAGAACAGAATTAAGCGAAATTCACATATACAATGGAAATTTTGTTTTGGCATAACTTAATTCTATCTACAGTGACATGTATGGGTACATTACAACATTAACCTAACATGCTTGTTTAAGTTATGGTAACACTTCTATCAAGTGATTTTTTTCTGTAGATTTAGGAAAAAGTTTTTTTGGGGGGGAGCAATAGAGCAAATACCTAGATTTATTTTGAAATCATATAGGAAGTCCTCAGTTTAAAAGTTCACCTTTTTACCCACTCCAGACGTGAAGCCTTGAAACAGAATTGGAGATAGTTTGGGATACACAGTATGTATTCTTTTTGTATTGCTGTGGTTGAATGGTTACTTGTTACATGTTATACATTGATACAGGGTTTTGATTTCCAGTAGACTGTCAAATGCAGAAGTGAGACAGAAGACATGCAAACAATTCACCTCACAGCTGCTTTCTGATTTGTAAAAATCATGTTCTTTTATTATAGTTCCAATAATTTTGAAAGAAAACACATGAATATCAAAAATATAGATCCGCATGACATATTTAGGTGGTTTTTTTTCACGAAATTCTGACTGATCTTCAACCTCTTTGAAAATGTGTTTTTTTCCACTTGAATTTTTTTTTTTTGAGAATGTTGTTATTTTGTGTTTGAGCTAGGGAATTTTGTGTACATTGAATTTTTTAATGTAAATTGATAATAAAAAATTGTTATATACGTCTGGGTGTCGATATCTGATCATTTTTTTTTCTTTCAAGATGTTGATGTCAAGTCTTGCATTCTAGATACAGAACTTTAGTATTATATTTTTTCTACTTAATATATATGTGTATAAACAATCCTAGTTTGATGACCGAGGGCTCGGACCCATACGGGAGTGTTCATGTTTTTGGTCACTGATCCAAAAGAAGGATATAGTACATTATTTGATTGTTTTTTAAAGTCCTATCAATAGCAATTTTCATTTAAGGATGTGTCCGGAGAAGCGAAGTTTGGGGTCTATATAGTATGTGTTTCACTGAATTAGATCCAAGTCTATCTAAGTGTGTGCTAGTACATGTTTTTACATTTTCGGTTACTCATGACCCGTCCATTAGCTGTCGTGGGCCGAAGTCTATAGAACACCTGTTATATGATATATAAGTAGTTCAGTGGAATATGATCATCTGTATTTGCAATAGACATGATTGTTGATGTGCTACTGACATTCATAATAGGAATATAGTGGTGGTAGAGAATAATTGATGACAGTTACAACAGACTACTTGAGAACAGTATAAACAGGGAAACAACAGCATTTAGAGAAGTGTTCCTGTATGATGTTTGTCAGTCGAATGTAGTAAGGGAGGTAATTCTCACACGAACCGTGCGAAAAAACATTGTGACGTCTGCCTACATGTTTAGGATAGCGATGAGATAGCTTTCCGACTTCTATTTAGGATACTCTCCTCTACAAGTACATATACTTGACTCCGGCCACTATTCTGTGGATACTTGACCCAGGCCACTGTTCTGTGGATACCTGATTCCGGCCACTGTTCTATGGATACTTGACTCGGGCCACTTTTCTGTGGATACTTGACTCTGGCCATTGTTCTATGGAAACCTGACTCCGGCCACTGTTCTGTGGAAACCTGACTCTGTCCACTGTTCTGTGGATACCTGACTCTGGCCACTGTTCTATGGATACTTGACTCGGGCCACTTTTCTGTGGATACTTGACTCTGGCCCTTGTTCTATGGAAACCTGACTCCGGCCACTGTTCTGTGGAAACCTGACTATGTCCACTGTTCTGTGGATACCTGACTCCGGTCACTGTTCTGTGAATACTTGACAGGCCACTGTTCTGTTGATTCCTGACTCCGGGTAATGTTCTGTGGATACCTGACTCCGGCCACTGTTCTGTGGATACTTGTCTCCTGTCACTGTTCTGTGGATACCTGACTCCGGTCACTGTTCTGTGGATACTTACTCTGGTCACTGTTCTGTGGATACTTGACTCTGGTCACTGTTCTGTGGAAACCTGACTCTGTCCACTGTTCTGTGGATACCTGACTCCGGTTACTGTTCTGTAAATACTTGACAGGCCACTGTTCTGTTGATTCCTGACTCCGGGTAATGTTCTGTGGATACCTGACTCCGGCCACTGTTCTATGGATACTTGACTCGGGCCACTTTTCTGTGGATACTTGACTCTGGCCATTGTTCTATGGAAACCTGCCTCCGGCCACTGTTCTGTGGAAACCTGACTCTGTCCACTGTTCTGTGGATGCCTGACTCTGGCCACTGTTCTGTGAATACTTGACAGACCGCTGTTCTGTTGATTCCTGACTCAGGGGAATGTTCTGTGAATACCTGACTCCAGCCACTGTTCTGTGGGTACTTGACTCTGGCCACTGTTCTGTGGATACTTGACTCCGGCCACTGTTCTGTGGATACTTGACTCTGGCCGCTGTTCTGTGGATACTTGACTCTGGTCACTGTTCTGTGGAAACCAGACTCTGTCCACTGTTCTGTGGATACCTGACTCTGGCCACTGTTCTATGGATACTTGACTCGGGCCACTTTTCTGTGGATACTTGACTCTGGCCCTTGTTCTATGGAAACCTGACTCCGGCCACTGTTCTGTGGAAACCTGACTCTGGCCACTGTTCTGTGGATACCTGACTCCGGTCACTGTTCTGTAAATACTTGACAGGCCACTGTTCTGTTGATTCCTGACTCAGGGAGATGTTCTGTGAATACCTGACTCCAGCCACTGTTCTGTGGGTACTTGACTCTGGCCACTGTTCTGTGGATACTTGACTCTGGTCGCTGTTCTGTGGATACTTGACTCCGGTCACTGTTCTATGGATACCTGACTCCGGCCACTGTTCTGTGGATATTTGACTCCGGTCACTGTTCTGTGGATACTTGACTCTGGTCACTGTTCTGTGGAAACCTGACTCTGTCCACTGTTCTGTGGATACCTGACTCTGGCCACTGTTCTGTGAATACTTGACAGGCCACTGTTCTGTTGATTCCTGACTCAGGGGAATGTTCTGTGAATACCTGACTCCAGCCACTGTTCTGTGGATTTTTGACTCTGGTCACTGTTCTATGGATACTTGACCCTGGTCACTGTTCTGTGGATACTTGACTCTGGCCACTGTGGAGTGGATACTTGACTCTGGCCACTGTTCTTTGGATATTGGACTCCGGTCACTGTTCTGTGGATACTTGACTCTGGCCGCTGTTCTGTGGATACTTGGCTCCGGTCACTGTTCTATGGATACCTGACTCCGGCCACTGTTCCGTGTATATTTGACTCCGGCCACTGTTCTGTGGATACTTGACTCTGTCCACTGTTCTATGGATACCTGACTCTGGCCACTGTTCTGTGGATACCTGACTCTAGCCACTGTTCTATGGATACCTGACTCCGGCCACTGTTCTGTGTATATTTGACTCCGGCCACTGTTCTGTGGATACTTGACTCTGTCCACTGTTCTATGGATACCTGACTCTGGCCACTGTTCTGTGGATACCTGACTCTAGCCACTGTTCTATGGATACCTGACTCCGGCCACTGTTCTGTGTATATTTGACTCCGGCCACTGTTCTGTGGATACTTGACTCTGTCCACTGTTCTATGGATACCTGACTCTGGCCACTGTTCTGTGGATACCTGACTCTGGTCACTGTTCTATGGATACTTGACTCCTGTCACTGTTCTGTGGATACTTGACTCCGGCCACTGTTCTGTGGATACTTGACTCTGGCCACTGTTCTGTGGATACTTGACTGCAGCCACTGTTCTGTGGATACCCGTCTCTGGCCCCTGTTCTGTGGATACTTGACTCTGGCTGCTGTTCTG
>NW_018406858.1:744141-746831 GCF_002113885.1 Mizuhopecten yessoensis
AGGTCACTGTTCTGTGGATAACTGACTCCGGCCACTGTTCTGTGGATACTTGTCTCCGGCCACTGTTCTAAGTATGCTTGTCTTCAGTCACTATTCTATGGATACCTGACCCCGGCCACTGTTCTGTGGATACCTGACTCCAGCCACTGTTCTGTGGATACTTGACTCTGGCCACTGTTCTGTGGATATTTGACTCCGGTCACCGTTCTGTGGATACTTGACTCTGGCCTCTGTTCTGTGGATACTTAACTCAAGTCACTGTTCTATGGATACCTGACTCCGACCACTGTTCTGTGGATAACTGACTCCAGTCACTGTTCTGTGGATACCTGACTCCGGTCACTGTTCTGTGGATACCTGACTCCGGTCACTGTTCTATGGATACCTGACTCCGACCACTGTTCTGAGGATAACTGACTCCAGTCACTGTTCTGGGGATACCTGACTCCGGGCACTGTTCTGTGGATACCTGACTCCAGCCACTGTTCTGTGGATATTTGACTCCGGTCACTGTTCTGTGGATACATGACTCCGGTCACTAATCTGTGGATACTTGACTTCGCTGTTCTGTGGATACTTGACTCTGGCCACTGTTCTGTGGGTACTTGACTCTGGCCACTGTTCTGTGGGTACTTGACTCTGGCCACTGTTCTGTGGATACCTGACTCTGGCCACTGTTCTGTGGATACTTGTCTCCGGGCACTGTTCTAAGTATACTTGTCTCCAGGCAATAGTCTGTTCTGTGGATACCTGACTCCGGCCACTGTTCTGTGGATTTCTGACTCCGGCCACTGTTCTGTGGATACTTGTCTCCTGTCACTGTTCTGTGGATACCTGACTCCGGTCACTGTTCTATGGATACCTGACTCCGGTCACTGTTCTGTGGATTCCTGACTCCAGTCACTGTTCTGTGGATACCTGACTCCAGCCACTGTTCTGTGGATATTTGACTCCGGTCACTGTTCTGTGGATACTTGACTCTGGCCTCTGTTCTGTGGAGACTTAACTCAGGTCACTGTTCTATGGATACCTGACTCCGGTCACTGTTCTGTGGATAACTGACTCCGGTCACTGTTCTGTGGATATTTGACTCTGGCCACTGTTCTGTGGATACCTGACTCTGGTCACTGTTCTATGGATACCTGACTCCGGTCACTGTTCTGTGGATTCCTGACTCCAGTCACTGTTCTGTGGATACCTGACTCCGACCACTGTTCTGTGGAGAACTGACTCCAGTCACTGTTCTGTGGATATCTGACTCCGGCCACTGTTCTGTGGATAACTGACTCCGGCCACTGTTCTGTGGATACTTGACTCCGGCCACTGTTCTGTGGATACTTGACTCTGGCCTCTGTTCTGTGGAGACTTAACTCAGGTCACTGTTCTATGGATACCTGACTCCGACCACTGTTCTGTGGAGAACTGACTCCAGTCACTGTTCTGTGGATACCTGTCTCCGGCCACTGTTCTAAGTATACTTGTCTTCAGTCACTATTCTATGGATAGCTGACTCCGGCCACTGTTCTGTGGATAACTGACTCCGGTCACTGTTCTGTGGATAACTGACTCCGGTCACTGTTCTGTGGATATTTGACTCTGGCCACTGTTCTGTGGATATTTGACTCCGGTCACTGTTCTGTGGATACTTGACTCTGGCCGCTGTTCTGTGGATACCTGACTCTGGCCACTGTTCTGTGGATACTTGTCTCCGGGCACTGTTCTAAGTATACTTGTCTCCAGTCAATATTCTGTTCTGTGGATACCTGACTCCGGCCACTGTTCTGTGGATACTTGTCTCCGGCCACTGTTCTAAGTATACTTGTCTTCAGTCACTATTCTATGGATACCTGACTCCGGCCACTGTTCTGTGGATTTCTGACTCCGGCCACTGTTCTGTGGATAATTGACTCTGGTCACTGTTCTATGGATACCTGACTCCGACCACTGTCCTGTGGATAACTGACTCCAGTCACTGTTCTGTGAATACCTGACTCCGGTCACTGTTCTGTGGATACTTGACTCTGGTCACTGTTCTGTGGATACTTGACTCTGGCCGCTGTTCTGTGGATACCTGACTCTGGCCACTGTTCTGTGGATACTTGTCTCAGGCCACTGTTCTAAGTATACTTGTCTTCAGGCACTATTCTATGGATACCTGACTCCGGCCACTGTTCTGTGGATACTTGTCTCCTGTCACTGTTCTGTGGATACCTGACTCCGGGGAATGTTCTGTGGATACCTGACTCCAGCCACTGTTCTGTGGATACTTGACTCTGGCCTCTGTTCTGTGGATACTTAACTCAGGTCACTGTGGATACTTGACTCTGGCCACTGTTCTGTGGATATTTGACTCCGGTCGCCGTTCTGTGGATACTTGACTCTGGCCTCTGTTCTGTGGATACTTAACTCAGGTCACTGTTCTATGGATACCTGACTCCGACCACTGTTCTGTGGATAACTGACTCCAGTCACTGTTCTGTGGATACCTGACTCCGGACACTGTTCTGTGGATACCTGACTCCAGTCACTGTTCTGTGGATAACTGACTCTGGTCACTGTTCTGTGGATATCTGACTTCGGCCACTGTTCTGTGGATACCTGACTCCGGCCACTGTTCTGTGGATATCTGACTCCGGCCACTGTTCTGTGGATACCTGACTCCGGTCACTGTTCTGTGGATACCTGACTCC